>NC_056733.1:1420421799-1420486799 GCF_019279795.1 Protopterus annectens | reverse complement strand
ACCTCTCCAGAACCCTTTCACACAGATCTCTCTGTGTTTTGGTGCCTTTTAGTACTCACTTGCCTACAGTAACTGTTCTTATTTAACCCCCTGCACACACACATATGCACAAACACATATACACACACCTAATCCTCACTGAAAGCTGGAAATATTCTCTAGTATTGCAGTCTTCTTTCCTGATCCAAGGTAGTAGAACGCCACAACCCCAGATTATGATCCTGGTGACCTCCCAGTTACTGTTCACCTTTGTTAATATGCCAGATAAGTATAAACAAAAATGGTAATATGTTACAAAGCAGTCTGGCCAGCTAGAGGTGGACTCCAGTAACTTGTCACCACTTAGCCATAAATACCCTCTAGTTAAGTAATAAGTAAAGAGATGATCAGCCACAAACATTAAAAAGCAAATGCATTAAAATACTTTACTTAGAAAAGAATAAATTAAACAAAACAGTTAACAGTTCAATATACAAACTGCACAAGAAAATGAAAAATAAACCTTTTTAACAAACAGATTACAAGAAGTAAAACATTTGGATAAAGCTAGAATTCCCTTAGCTAGTTTTTAAACTAAAAGAATTACTGATCTAATCTGAACTGGCTAATGTTTCAGAACGCAACAAGCAAAAACATAACTTCAGAATTACAGGATAGTTTTTTTTTCCTTCTGTCTCTCAACTGCTTGGTTTGTATCTTTTCATACAGACTACAGATCCAACTCAGCAAAATGTCACATTTTACACACAAATTTGTCTCCGACTTTGGTTTACTTTCTCCTTAAAAGCATTGTCTAATTACTCATTCATTCTTTCATAAGTTCTTACTAAGTTCATGACCACGGAACCCATTGAGAAGCATAGCCATATCACTCGATACTGGTGGAAGACTATTGGTGTCCCCATTAAGCAGACTTTCTTCACATTTCTACAGTGAACATTTATTTTCACCCATCTACGCTATTGATAAAGGTTGATAGAAAATACTCTGCTTGATAGATAAGGGCAGCCTTGCATGATGTAATAGTTTAAGTATCTGTCATGCCATCTGGTGTTGTTGCTGTGATACTATTGGTAGTACAGGTTTAGGTCTCTAGAGCAGGTGTTTGTTTTACCACTGATTCTGTTTAGATGAAGGACATCGGATAGTACTGGGTTGCTCATAGCTTGGAAGACAAAGCAAAGAGATTGCCTCTCCAAAGTCTTTATGACTGATTAGGGGGACAGTGCTTTTAGTCTATTAGAGTAGTTAAGGGTAATTAGACCTGAGATCTTTTGGTGATGAAACATTCAGAACCCTCAAGCTGGTTTAGGTGCTTAGTAAGGTACATGACAAAGGTTGCATTATATTCAATGAAAGGGCTAATAAGGCATGGATAAGTGGGACCATAACTTTTTTGAACTTTGAAGAAATTCCAAAGTTACAGCCCTTAAATTTCTTGGCCTAGGAACAGATCTTGTAAATACATGTCAGAATAATTACATTTTTACATCTTATGTGCAGTTATTATTCACAGCAGAAGGAAGTTACATCTTCAGTATCTGACACTTTACAGTTTTTATACATTTCACAGAAAAAGATCACAACTTCACTCATCTTTTCTGGTCACGGAAAAATACACGTTGCAGATATACATTGCATAGAAAAAGGTCACCTATTTCCACATATTTTCCTGCCACTAAAAATGCACATATTATATATTAAATTACATATTCTTAATTTACCTGTTGCAAATTTTACAAGACTTAGTGCAGCTCACTGATCTGTTACATTCTGACTCAGAAACTAGTGGCATATTTATTCTCATACATCACATCTTCTCCCATCATTTAGACTTTAAGTAAATTTTCTTGAGTAACCCTCAATAACAATTCATAAGATGAAAGTGCAGTCTTTTGGTACACAATATGGTTACTTGTTTTAAAATGCTATCTGTGTGTGCATCCTTGTTAACAGAGCTAAGTCCTGCCTGCATAAAGCCCATCTTTACAGGTTGTGGCTGAATCTTTCCACTACTCATTCTGTGACCCAGAAAAAACTCTTTTTCCGCTTTACCCAATATTTATTGGCCTTACCACTTTTAGTCTACACATCGTCCTAACATGCTGAACATGTGCTTTTTTTCAGGACCTGATGTAGATTGCAAAATCATTCAGATAAGAAAGAGCATAGTCTCAGTTCCAGTTAGGATGCAATGTATTATGGCTGGGAAGCTTGATGGGACATTTTTTTATCCCAAAGGGCATCTTGATGAACTCATATAACCCAAAATGGGTCATAAAGCTGACCATTTCATTACTACAGGTGTCAGGGGTACCTGCCAGTAACCCTTGGTCAGGTTAATAGTAGTTCAATACTTAGCAGCACCCATCTGCTCTAAGGCTTTATCTTTCCTTGGCACGATGCAAGCATCTAACTCCATGTAGAATTTCAGATTCTCATTGACTACACAGAACCTGGTTCTGCCATCTTATGTTAGCATGTGCAGCACCTATGAGGCCTAGGGATATGTTGCCTGTTGATTTACTTTTAGATTCAATAGTTTTGTAGTTTCTCTCTCAGTGTTTGCTTAGGTACTTAGGTACCCTATAAGGGTTCTCTCTGATGAGCCACTGGGGCTCTGTGTCTACATGGTGTTTCACTAGGTAGGAACAGGTGAGAGCACCCTGGCATAGCAGTAAATATATCCCCATATACCTCTAGTTCTGCCCAGATCTCCTGAGCATGAATAACAGACAGCTGATTTACTGGAGAAAATTGGCAAAGGAACCATGTTATTGGAAGAAAATAATTAGAGAAGGAAAGGTAATAGAATGGGAAAAGGCTAAGAATTTATTTGTACTGCAGGCCAGAGATTGTATTCATTTTCAAGTACTGATATCAGAGTATAGGCAAAGAGAAATAAATAGGGCGATCCTTAGTGAAAGACCAGTGCTGGTACTATTTTTAGTAAAATCTAGAACAGAAGCTGCTGTTAAAAAGGGATAATACGTACAGCATAAAAAATATTGCATGATAACTATAATAATCAATCAGGGGAGGTTAGAAAGGATTGGGAAGAGAGACTGGATAAGCAATTCACACATAAACAATGGGGAGATATATGTATATCTCCCAAAGATGCAACAAAGTCTATACAATTTAGGATCTTTCTTTAAAACAGATTTATTACTCCAAACAAAAGTCTTAACACGATTTGTTAAGCGCTTTCATGTATACAAATACACTTCATCAGAACAAGATAAAATAGCGAAGGCTATTACTTAAATACTAAAAAAAACGCCAAAACATCCACCAGATTGAATATATTAAACTTGATCAGCATTTCTGTTTAAAGCAACAGCATCTAATTTAACCTAACATGTCGTACTATTATATATGCTATTCACAATGCTTCAAACACATGTTGTTCATACTCAAAGAAGTTGAATAACTTATGAAAAAATGAATGAATGTTAATAAAACTATACAAATAAAACAATACGACCTTTAAAATAAAAAATGTTATATAGCAAATAATTCCCAAGTTACATGACTACATTGCCACATAAATCAAACTTGAAAAATCAAAAACGTTGTAATAAGCCAAGGTGACCCACAGTACTACAAAGTAGTCATAGAAAAAAAAAACAGCTTGTGGATACACACCATCCTTCATAACCATAAGTAAAAAACTCTTTGTAAATATGTTGTGTTTGTTATAAAATACTAAATTTCATATGCAATTAATAATCCATAAAACATATACCATACAAAAAATGTTTTTAAATATACAATCAACTTGTCATAAATTTTATATCAACTTATATTTTTTAAATATTTTTTATAAGTGGCTTGGTGGGAATCACCTCATTTAAACCTGGATGGCATGAAGCATTAAGCTTCAACTGCCATTTAATTTCCTTCTCACCCACCCAACTTTTTATATCGCCCCCTCTTGGATTACCTTGAACCATATCCAAAATAGTGAACTTGAATTTTTTGCAAGTGTTGCTGCCCATGATATGACGAGACAAAGCATTGTTCCCATCTTGTTTTTTTATACAGTAAACATGATCATATATCCTGTTTTTAAACTACCTGTCAGTTTTTCCGACATAAAAACAGGGACATGAACAACACATGGCTAAATAAACCAAATGTCGAGACTGACAATTCCCATTGATAAACCAAATTTTGTTCTTATTAATATTCTTAAGTGTGTAACAGTTCCCCTCAAAAATATACGCACATTGTGAACAACAACCACATTTCTTAGTCCCTTTGTTGTTATTATACTTGTTTTCATTTTGCTTACTGGATTTCAACTCAATAATTCTTTTGATATTGAACCCAGTTTTATATACAAAGGTAGGTCTTTCAGAAATGTGGGACTTAATGTCCTCGTCACTAGTAATAATGTTCCAATTGGTGTTGATAATATCTTTAACCTTACCTACATGTTTCCCGTATTTCAAAATAAGAGATTTCGAATATCGTCCATCACTTTTATTTTTTACCAACGTGTCATTTGTGTTATTGATCTCACTAAAATGGGGATTCAAAAAAGGTGTAATTAACCCTTTCCCCAATAATGGAGTATATTTTCTACCCCATTCACTGACCACATACTGTGTCACATCCTTAATCATGTGTATGGGGTATCCTTTGTCTTCAAACATTTTCCCAATAAATTCCATTTCTTGTTTCATCTTACTTTCCACTGATGTCATTCTTGCAGCTCGTATGCACTGTCCCTTCAGTATACTACGTTTCTGTGTATATGGATGTGTACTACTGTTACACACTTAAGAATATTAATAAGAACAAAATTTGGTTTATCAATGGGAATTGTCAGTCTCGACATTTGGTTTATTTAGCCATGTGTTGTTCATGTCCCTGTTTTTATGTCGGAAAAACTGACAGGCAGTTTAAAAACAGGATATATGATCATGTTTACTGTATAAAAAAACAATATGGGAACAATGCTTTGTCTCGTCATATCATGGGCAGCAACACTTGCAAAAAATTCAAGTTCGCTATTTTGGATATGGTTCAAGGTAATCCAAGAGGGGGCGATATAAAAAGTTGGGTGGGTGAGAAGGAAATTAAATGGCAGTTGAAGCTCAATGCTTCATGCCATCCAGGTTTAAACGAGGTGATTCCCACCAAGCCACTTATAAAAAATATTTAAAAAATATAAGTTGATATAAAATTTATGACAAGTTGATTGTATATTTAAAAAAACATTTTTGTATGGTATATGTTTTATGGATTATTAATTGCATATGAAATTTAGTATTTTATAACAAACACAACATATTTACAAAGAGTTTTTTACTTATGGTTATAAAGGATGGTGTGTATCCACAAGCTGTTCTTTTTTCTATGACTACTTTGTAGTACTGTGGGTCACCTTGGCTTATTACAACGTTTTTGATTTTTCAAGTTTGATTTATGTGGCAATGTAGTCATGTAACTTGGGAATTATTTGCTATATAACATTTTTTATTTTAAAGGTCGTATTGTTTTATTTGTATAGTTTTATTAACATTCATTCATTTTTTCATAAGTTATTCAACTTCTTTGAGTATGAACAACATGTGTTTGAAGCATTGTGAATAGCATATATAATAGTACGACATGTTAGGTTAAATTAGATGCTGTTGTTTTAAACAGAAATGCTGATCAAGTTTAATATATTGAATCTGGTGGATGTTTTGGCGTTTTTTTTAGTATTTAAGTAATAGCCTTCGCTATTTTATCTTGTTCTGATGAAGTGTATTTGTATACATGAAAGCGCTTAACAAATCGTGTTAAGACTTTTGTTTGGAGTAATAAATCTGTTTTAAAGAAATTTTGTGGATCGTGGTTACATCCTTGGGTTACTGGCTGCTTTTTCTTGGATATTTGTTGAACCCGTGGATATTTTTGGTGCAAATTTAGGATCTTTGCTTGGAAGTGTTTACATAAGTATTTTTATACCTCAAGCAGACTCTAAAGAATTTATCCTCAGGCAGATAACAAATGTTGGAGGCATACCTCCCAACCATACCGATTTACTCGGTTTTTACCGAGTTTTGGGGTCCAAATGAAGGGGTGCCATGATTCCTGAGTGGCACCCCTTCATTTCCGATTTTTTTTTTTTAATTTTTGCGCCGTTTGAGCTGACATCACATGCGCAATGACGTCAGCTCAGTCAGGGCTACCACCAGCCAGTCCGAATTGAGCTCTGACTGACCTGGCTGCTCAAAAATACGAGCGGGAACAGTTATGGCACTTGTAATATTATCGCCAGCACTTTCAGAACTTGAACGCACTCTTGTAATTTATTATTTACAAATAAGGAAGTGTGTGTGAAATGTGAGCAGGAACGGCACTTATAATATTATCGGCTGCACTTTCGGAACTCAAACGCACTCTTGTATTGGATTGTTTGTTCCGGGAACTCTTGCAATGGATTATTTACAAGTAAGGAAATGGGAACTCTTGTAACGAATTATTTACAACTTTACAAGTAAGGAAGAAGTGTGTGTGTGAAATGCGAGCGGGAACGGCATTGCTCTTCCATTTTGTTTACAGAAAAATACAGCAGGAATTTGCTTATCTCAAACTCCATGGAGCCGGGCAAAAACTGTGTTGCTTTTACTGGCCATTATGCACAGTAAAGATAGTAGAGACAGACAGGTCACTTTGAAATAATATGAATGAGTTAGTTGTGCACTGCAAGCTCACCAATCTAAATATGCCTGTCGTCCTATCATGATTAAATAGGTTTGGATTTTGCTGATTGTATAATGGCTTATTGCATGGTATATTAATAGAATTAAAAAAAAAAAAAAAAAAGGTTAATGAGCCCCTTTGCAGATGGCTTCACCCCAGCTTTCTTTTTAACAGGGCAGCCACACTTATTACAATTTGACAGAGACGTATCCGACAAGCAGGCTAGGTATAGTTTGTTTTCTTAATTGCTGTTGTTAAGCCTAATTACTAAATGAGGTGGAGTTGATGAAGAAGGGAGGAGGCAAAGGTAAGGGGTTTGAGTGCCTCGTATGAGGGATCCTCTTAAATTTAACAGCATCAGCTCAGCTTGTACTAGAGATGGCATGCTGTACCAATGGACTATACTACTAGAAATTCTTTTATCCAGGGGAAGGTTGGTACTGTATTTAAGTTCAAGTACAAGTAGGCATGCATTATAAGAAGTGCTAGTGCACTGTGCTCTCTGGGGTACTGAATTTGTACTTTAAGGAACATTTGTAATACTAATAGCTGTCATTTTTTCTCCATTTTTAGTGAGGATGGTGTAGTATTCAGACTTGTTTGCTCTCATGTGTAAAGCAAATTAATTTGCTGTCTGCGCCTTGTCGTTGTCATATTTCTTGAGCCAACATTTTAAATATTCCCTGCTCATAGCATGGTGTGGCTTGTTTTAGTTATTTCATGTGCAAGATCCTCCCATAATTATCAGAATAAATCTGCTGTTTATCCAATTTCCCACGTGTTCTTTTTCTTTTTTTAAAAGGAAATGTGTGGAGTTGTATTTAGATCCATGAATACCAATGGATGTGGATGCTTCTTATTTTGCCTGCGCTGTGATTTGACTTAGTAATATAACTGATTTTGATTCTGAAACCATATTTGTCTTTCCTACCTCTAGCTGAAAACAAATCCTTGTGCAGAGGGTCTTTGAAGTTTGATTCCATCCTCCAAACTATACCTAGCATGATGGAAACGGCTGCCATACATGCATAATAAATATTATATTAAACAATTTGTATTGCTGTACTGCCACCACTACAACTGTCTTATGTAAATATTGTAAAAAGTAAGAGATCTGTGTTTTGGCACACAGTATGACAATATTCTGCTTAGAATAACCAACTTTGTAGAAAATCACTAGATGATTCTTGTTGTTACTGCTGTTTTCAACTCAGACACCAGGACTTTTCATAGAAAACTGTTTGGCAGCTTTTGTGCCTCAATGCTTCATAAAGCAGCCTGCTTTCATTACAAGTAATACTGAAACTGGTGCAATTCATGTCACATTTTCTGGGTCTTTAGACCCAGAGAAAAATTATGTACATAAAGTAAAATAAAATAATTTGATTCAACAAATCAAGAGGATATCACTTTTTTAAGTTATTTGTAGTAAATTTTGTTCATGTTATGGATTATGCAGTTTGACAGATACAGAAAGCAATTATGGCAAGATATGCCTTGCTTAAGAAATCATTTAAACATGCTGACACTTCACAGCTTGGAAACTGTTTAGTGATATTTCTTAAAATGTTGTATGGATTTGGTGTATATTCATCTGTGTGTGTGTGTGTGTGTGTGTGTGTGTGTGTGTGTGTGTGTGTGTGTGTGTGTGTGTGTGTGTGTGTGTGTGTGTGTGTATGCATGCCCTCATTTAATACACCTGGTGGCTAGAGGTATTCGGGCTCAAACCATGTACCTAAAGTCCCTAGCCGCCACTTGTGAGCATTGTCCAGATTTTTTGTGCTAAGAGTTGAGCTATGGTGAGAAGTGAGAACTGAATTCACTAAATAACCATTAAGTTTTAGTCTTCCTATCTTTCAGGAAGCTGCTGATTTGGCATAGTGGTATGTTGCTCTGACTGTAGTGCATAGGGTCCTTGGTTTAAGACTTGTCAGTGAAATGCATGGTGGTAACACAACATTTTATTCTAGTAACTTTCCAAAATTATACAAGCAATGTTTAAAATGTGTCCCTGTTTTTTTACCTTTTGCCCACCCCAAAAAAAAAATGAAATTGAAAATAAGTGCGAGAAGCTGTAAAAGATGCCTGTGGCTTACACTACTGTCATTCTATTTATAGTGTGGGAGCGAAAGTAGACTTTTATGATGGAAATGTTCTGAATTGGGCAGTTTTGTCATTATTGGTGCATACATTTTGTTTCATTGCATAAAGTACAGCCTACTGGAAAAATGTTCAAACAATAAATTTAAAATGTGCTCCAACAAGTGTGCTGTATTATACAAGAAATATAACTTAATAAAGTCAGGAAGGTTTATCATAGAAAAGAACACATGTATGTTTCTTGTTTGGTGTGCAAAGGGCCAATGATTTGAAAATGGCCCAAAGGTAATCTTTATCCACCACTGGCCAAATGCATTTTCTTTGGATGTGGTGTGGGTTTCAATGAATGTGAGTTTCAAGGGCAGAGAAGTTTTAATGCCACGTCTATTTTCATTGTGACAGTACTGCTTTGTTTAAAAGACATCTGTTAGTGTTTGTGCATTGTGCTATAAAATGTAAAAATAAAATCCAAATAATCATTGTAGAAGTAAAGCAGTATGCACACATTAGTGTTTATGGGAAATGGGGTGAAATAGCCAGGTAATGGGACATTGGAATGGCCGCAGGGGGACTCTGGTGCCATATTTTGGTTGTCTGTTTTCAGTTTGCATTTAAAAGTTGGTATCCCACAATTCCACCGGAGTGGGTGGGGTTACATAATTATGTATGCAAATTAGATGTTAATCAGTGTACAGATTTGTACCTATTTTTCATGGGCCTTGTCCAGATTATTGATGTTTCCAGGTTGAGAGGTATGGTTGGAGGTGTGATCATGGAGAAAAAAGAAGCAACTGGGAACAAATGTTTTTGGAGAGAAATGAGTTGGCAGACTTTAAAAATTCCCTGTAGACTACACTATCAGAAATACTGGGTGAGAAAATTGATACAACTAAGGAAATGATTTTTTTTTGCTTTGGTTCAAAATTGGAATAGCCTAAATATGGTAAGGCCTTGCTGAGTCTAATTATGGTGGCTGCCAAAAAAGCAGTTACTAGAAAATGGAAAGCCAAGTCTAAACCAGCTGTGCTAGAAGTAGTGAATATAGTAACAGAGATAAAACAATTGGAACTGGGATCTTTAGAAAAGGATAGGAGCAAATTCCATAGGAAAAAATGGGAATTGTAGGAACAGTACATACAGAATAATGTTTTGGAGGAGGAACAAGGTTTAAAAGAAGGCAGAATGAACTATGTAATGTTTGAATGACAATGACTTTATAGATTATAAGTGATGTATAATGTTTGCAACTAAATATATGTCAATATGGTTTGTTTTCATTTATATAAATGTGATTGCGTATGTCATATGTGATAATTTAATAAAGATGTTTCTTGTTTTAAAAATGTTAATGCTTGGAACAGTTCATTTCATTTCTACAATTCAAAAGCTTCATTTCCACCATTCAAAAGCTACTCAAAGACTCTTCACCAGACCCAAACTCATACTCCCAATATACCACTAACTTCTTACTTGACAATAACAAACCCCCCTCTGTAGACAATGCTACTAGTACTCCATCAGCTTATTCCTTTACTATTCAGCCAGTACCCACCTCTCTAATTTTCAAGCTCCTAAACAAACTCAAATCTTGCTCACTTTCTGCAGATAACCTTCCCCCAGAGTATCTACAACTTGCAGCAAACACAATTGCATATCCAATTAGCATTCTTATAAATTGCTCTATCTCAGAATCCTATGTCCCCATTTGTGGAAAAAATCCATTATTATGCCATTACACAAAGATGGAAACTCCCATGACCTCTTTAACTATCACCCCATCTCTATACTTTCTCCGTTATCAAAAATCTTAGAAAAATGTGTTCACACACAACTACTTAAACACCTCTCTGATAATGCTCTTCTAGCCCCCACCCAACATGGTTTCCATCCAGGGCATAGCACTATCACAGTCCTGCTCTCATTTACTGATACTGTCAACAAAGCCTTAGATCTGGTCACCCTACTTCAGTAATCTTACTGGAGCTATCTAAGCCTTTTGACACAGTATCACATACTAAGCTATTAAGCCAACTATCAAAATTAGGATGCTCCCCTAAATCTCTTAACTGGTTTACCTCCTACCTAAACAACAAGGAGCAATCAGTAAGAAGGCATAATGTACAATCTGATTATCAAGCAAACAACACAGGAGTCCCACAAGGATCCATTTTAAGGCCACTACTCTTTAAGGATCTATATTATATTAGCGAACGCTATATAATTGACCCAAACACAATGAAAATGCAAAATGTCGAAGACACAGATCAGCGATTTTTTTCCCAGGGAAAAAAAATGCAAAATGTCGAAGACATGGATCAGCGATTTTTTCCCAGGGAAAAAAATTGTTGATCGTTTAAAAAAAAGAAAAAAAAAAAGTGCCCCCACACCCCCCTACTTAAATATACCAACTCTGAGATCGCACCACAGTTGAGGAAATGGAAATGTCCCAAAAACAGCCCAGTGATTTTTTTGCTGTTCCGTTCTTTTGGCATTTTGCCATTTCGCATAAATGTGTTCGACAAAACAGTGTTCACAACTTTAAGCATTCACTTAAATAATAGGAACCCCTGTTTAATACCTTCATCAATGATTTTCACAAAGCCCCCCCCCAAAATACAAAATTGCATCCAATATGACAATGATTTCATGCTAATATCCACCTCCAACAATTTTTCAGACCTCCTTACAGTTACACAAAAGGCTTTTACATCAATCGAATCTTGGCTAAATAGTGCACAACTCATGTTAAACCCCCCCCAAAACTAAACTTTTACATTTTTCTACAAAATCACCAGACATAGACTTCAAAATTTTTGCTAAGGATGGTACAGAAATCAAAATAGTGAAAACTGCTAAACTGCTAGGCATAACAACAGATGACAAACTCACCTTTGAGCCACATATTCTCAATGTAATAAAGAAAACACACTTTAAGTTAGGCAAACTATATTGCCACAAACTTTACCTGGACAACCACACAAAAACAAAACTTGCCAGCACCTTATACACCCCCTTCCTTCTATGTGGTAGTGCCATCCTTACTAACCTTCACTCAACCCATAGTAATAAACTTCAATCCTGCTATTATAAAATAACCAAATTTGTCTCTGGAAAGCCTTACCGCTCACATAATTGCCAAGCTATTACACAACTGAGTTGGCTAGAGTTCACCCACCATCTCTACTATACCCAACTAACTTTAGCCCACAAACTATTCTTCAGACCAAACAACTGCCCAGTACTCAGCTCAATCCTACAAACATATACTCCTACTCCAACAATAAGATCCTCATGCAAACAGCTGCTAACCATAACAAAACTCAGCAAAAGTGCTGGACAATTTCTGTACTCCCATAGCATCGCCAAAATATGGAACAACTTACCCTCCCAAATCACTCAAATTGATTGCATAAAAACCTTTAAGTCAGTGTGAAAATCATACTACCTAAATAATCCTTCCTGCTCCTGCCATACAAACAAACCACCTTAAGACAGTCCTTTAACTAATTTTTGTATTGTGCAATGTAATAATAACCAGTTCTATATCTTCATTTTTTATGCCTAGCTATGCAATATTTTCCTTTACTCACACTACAGATGGTACAGTTTGCACATGTATACTGTTCTACACATGTAACTTTTCCTTTCTGTGCTTAGTGACTCCCAAAGCTTAATAATGTAAACTCTGTGCTACACTGAATTGCATTATGTTTGCCTTTTATACATGTAATATTTGATTATACTTATGTTAAACTTGTTTACTTTATTTTGTGGAGCTTTCCTCCCCGGGCCTCCACTGAAAATGGATTTCTGACCTAGTGGTCTTTCCCTGCCAACAAATGTCAATAAATAAATAAATAAATAATAAATATTCAGGCAGAAAAATGGTGTGTAGGAGGAATGAGGTTTAAGGGAAAGCAGTCAATGAATAATTGATATAATGTTGCTTAGATAACATATGATATGTATAATGCCTGGAAATGAAAGCTCGTTAATATGGTTTGATTGCTTTTATAAAAATGTAAGTTTGCCTGTGTCACTAATGATAATTCAATAAAGGTATTTAAAAAAAATAAGAAACAGCAGCTGTGAAGGGCTTCCTTGTCCACAGAGGTACTGATCTGCGCCTCACCGAGAAGGTCTACCTCCAGATTTCACATTGATTGCTCTTGTTGCAGTAGCTACAGATGTTGAGTACCAGTGTCTCTCTGTCATTGTATGATTTCATCATGTTAACCTGCTGCTTTTGCCTCCTGCCTGGCAGTTTAATGATGTAATTAACATCACTTGTGTTTGTCACAATGGTGAAAGGATACTCTCATGCTAGCTGCATTTTATTTGTCTAACAGGAATAAATACATCACTTTTTGCACAACAGAATACTCTGGTCCTTGGTGCTCAGTCGTACCAGATGTTTTGTTGCTGTTTTGCTTATGCTAGGTGGACGTATGCCATCCCAGTGAGCTTCCTAAGCCTGATCCTGGCATTTGGGGTATATTTTCCAAGAAATTCCGTATGGGAGTAATAGTCAATTTCCTACTTGTTATGATCATACAACAACTAAAAGAATGAAACTCCTATGGATTTCTTGGGCTCTTTCTGTGTGCAAACAGGAAATGAGGTGGGACTTGCTCTGCTTCCATAGGAATTGGTCGTTGAATGCTCTCAACATAGACTTATAGAGTTCAGCCTCTCCACTAGACCATTGGTCTGTGGTATATGGTAGGGGTAGTCTTTAAATGCATTACCCAGCAATATTTTAATAAAGAGACTAGCAAGTCTGACTTGAAATTGACACATCTGTCTGTCAGTATTTTTTGGCAGCATACCCTGCTGAAAATTTCTAACATAGCGTTTGCCACCTTTTTGCACTTCAATAATCAGAATCAGCACCTCAGGGTATCTAGTAGCATAGTCCATCACTACAGGCTATACCTGTAGGGCCTGGAGTACTGAGGGGCCCAAAATCTTCATAGCTACTCTGTTTCTCAATAATAGACAATGATATCAGAGCAACTTCAGCTTTATCTGCTACCTTGCCAACCCTCTTGCACTGCTCACATATCTTGCAATATCTCTTTACATCATTTGCAATACCTGGCCACTAAATCTTTTGCATAAGTAATTTTTATGCTTTATGCCCATATGGCCTGGAAAGGGAATATCATGGACTATGGCCAGAAGTGTCTCTTGGTGTGCTTTTGGTGCTACCAACTGCTGTATTACTTATCCCTTGAGCTGTCTTTTAGGAATCTATTCTGTACAGTGACCCTATATCCCACTATATGGCCTCTCACTGCTCTTGATAATAATGAGTGTTTTGGCTGCCTTTGTAAGTTTTGTAAGGTAGGCTCTAAGAGCTGAACCTTTCTCATTGCTTTAAATGACCTTCTTCAGCTCCCCTTGCAAAAGATGTCTGGTATCTTCTGCCAGTGGTGCATTGCCTCAGATTTAGGCTTATTATTACCACCTAATTCCCTTACAGTAATCTCTTTCAAGGATGTCCCAGCTGTGATTCAGTTATAGGCCTTCTGCTACTAATTAGCACCCCCACAAACCAGCCACATCACCAGCTTCAGTTAGAGGTGTGGGCATTGGCTGAGTCCCCCCATGCTGGCTTCCCCCACATGCTTGCCTCTATGCCTGGCTGTGTAATCACATGTATACAATATGCTACATTATCAATATCATTTTCTATTAGATCACCTGCTGGGATATCATTGAACATTGACACTTGCTTATTTCCTTGTCATTATTTCCAGTTCAAGTAAACTTTGGACGGTGGCACCTGAAAGGCATTCCTCCCTTGACTATTACTGTAGTGGACTGCCTGGGCAAATACTACTCCCTTTTAATGACCATAGGTCTAGCAATAGTTATGTCTGATGGTGTATTACTTTTGGCAGCAGTCCTTCCCTTCCTTTACCAGGATAGGGTACATAATCTTGTGGTAGTTTGGTGCAGCTATTGTGTCCGGACCACCTACCACTATTGTAGTATTACCCCTACATGCTGCTTCCCATTGCTTTTTTCCCAACCTTGTCTCAGTTAACATTGGTACCATGCATGCTGACTTTGATTACACTTAAAAAATGTAATGCCAAGACTCAGCTGTGTACTAGAACTGGTGGCTTTCTTTCCCCCTTTTCCCATGGAACCTGCTGTGCTGGCATCCGTGGCTCACCTTACTCTCATGTGTAGTGCTGGGTGCATCCTTCTTGTGCAGTTGTGCCCTTTTAGCTAGATATAGGTCACTTCCCTTTTCTCCCCATCTCTTCATCAGTTCTACTTTTCTTATCTGCCAACCAGATTCTCATGTCCACAGGCAGAGTACTGAGTGCTTGTTCCCTAACCAAAAGGTCTGCTAGTTCCTCCAATGTAGTGACTTGAAAACAACTCATTCGCATTTGAAAGAAAGTGCTTATTTATCTAATATAATCACTTACACTGCCTATGCTCTCTGGATTTCTTTTTGTATGCTTTAGTAATCAGTTTAAAACATTCAAAAATGCATTGTTTAAGTTTATCATAATTCAAATAAATCATTCATTTTTGATACAGCACACATTACCTTACCCATGAACAGAGAAGCTAAAAACCTCAGTTACTGACCTTGACCAAAATGGTATTAGTTATACAGTCTTTTAAATGCCCAGATGGAACTATCAAAGTTACCTTCTATTTATAATGCAAAAATAATGTGACATTGACTTGTATTTATGGATTAGATCCCCCCCAAGTACTTGAGTACTTTTTGCAGAAAGGTAGCATCTCCCTCACTTGCTGCTGCTTCTCTCTGTCTCTTCAGCTTGTTCTCACCTTCTTTGAACCTTCAGTTGCTTTATTCTCTCAGCTGGTTCAAGCTCCAGACGTTTTATTCTAGCTTCAGTCTGTATAATTCTGTCTGGGTTCTGAGGACATCAGGGGATGGGATGGACTGACCTTTTTTCCCTGCATGCTGCACACCCACAGCACCTGCCCAGCTGTCCTCTGATTTGATGGACTAGATTCCAGCTGCACCCAGCGCTGCTGGCTTGTCATCTTCAGACATACTGGTATGTGAAATTTCAAGATTTTTACACTTTTCAGTCAGTTATGACTCTGACATCTTGGCATATTCTTCAGAATTCCTTTCTGCCTGTTTTATAAATTTATTCTGACTAAAATACTAGTTAACTCCTATGCACCCAAATTCATCCTCTCATGACAAAAGTTCCTTTTCTATCACATCCTTGAACAAAACCGAAACTGAAATTGTCTCCTACAGAAATCTTCTAGGCATTATCATTTACAGGAATTCCAAATTTGACCTCCACATCAAGTATACCACTCAAAAAACACATCATAAACTTGATCTCCTATACCGAGCTAAATGCCTTCTAACACCGGCCATATTATAGCAGCTAATTCATACTTGCTTCCTAGCCTCCTATATGCATTCCCTGTTCTACGAGACTTCCATTACACTCAGCTACAAAATGTAGAGCAGTGTTCTAATAAGATTGCAATATCTGTTTCAAAAACACCTTAAAAGACCATCTCTGTAGCACCTTAGACCAACTACAGTGGCTAAATCGGTAACCATTCAAAATGGACAGAGACTGAATGGTTGAAAAAACAGATGTGCATATATTAAATCCAAGATGGCCATTTCTCAGAATATTCCCTTTTTGCCCAAGGTATGGTGATCTTGAAGTTGGTGCACACACATATATCTATATCTATATCTATCTACGTATATATATACATATATATATATATATATATATATATATGTATATAATATATATAATGTGATATATATATATATATATATATATATATATATATATATATATATATATATATATATATATATATATATAGTTCCACTTCATATCATCGAATTTCAAAACATTGAGACCAAATTGTCGAAAACCCAAATCATCGAAAACCCATATCGTCGAATCTCAAATCATTGAAAACTAGAAAGCAACTAGAAATAACATCCCAGACACTGTTTACTACTGCACCCCCCATGTGGGGGCCCCCCCGTAATTAAATATACCAACTCCAAGGTCACATTACAGTGGGGTTAGGAAATTACCTTTTTACCCCACTGTATTGCAACCTTGAAGTTGGTATATTTATTTACGGGGGGTGTGGGGGTGCAGGGGGGCTTGCCCCCCTGCATAAATGCAGTACTAACTCTGTGAAATGTTATTTCTAGTTACGTTCTAGTTTTCAATGATTTGAGGTTCGATCATATGGGTTTTCGACGATTTGGTCTCTGTGTTTTGAAATTCGATGAAATGAAGTTCGATGATATAAAGTGGAACCATATATATATATATATATATATATATATATATATATATATGGAAACACTTTATAACCTCGAATTACTGAAATGTCGAATTTCAGTATCTCGAGACTATAAAGCCGAATGTTAAAAATAGCGAAAGGTCATAATCGCGAACTTGAATATATGTCGAATTTGCGGTTATGACCTTACGCTGCGTAATGTCCGGGATTGTGTTTTGATGGTGCACGGTGCTGTGTGTGGATGTAGGTGTTATGTCAGGTAAGTGTTTTCTAAGGGTTTTGAGTGGGAGTTAGAGTGTGTGTGAGTGTGCTGATGTGTTTGACGTGTGTGTGAGGGGTCGGAGAATGTGCGTGTGTGAGTTGGCTTTTGTTTTGTGTTTGTGCGATCTCGGAGTTAGTATCTATAAGTAGGGGGGGTGTGGGGGGTGCAGGGGGGCTTGCCCCCTGCTTATGTGTGTATGAGTTGTGTATGTGTGTAGTTTTGTTTGTTTATGTTGTGATGTGGGTGTTGTGGTGTATGTGTGGTATAGTGTGTGCGGTTTTTTCAGTGTTGTGAATTTTGCGTTTTTTTTGTGTCGGTGTTTTGTGGATTCGGTTTTATAGTCTCGAGATACTGAAATTCGATATTTCAGTATTTCGAGGTTATAAAGTGAATATATATATATATATATATATATATATATATGTAATTTATTGATAGAGATAATATATGTGTGTGTGTGTGTGTGTGTGTGTGTGTGTGTGTGTGTGTGTGTGTGTGTGTGTGTGTGTGTGTGTGTGTGTTTGGAAGATGCGGAGGCAACAGAATCATGTCAAATCGCTGAAGGTAGTTTCAGGGACAGGAAAAAGTTTGAAAACTTCCCACCAAAACTACCTTTGGCGAACATAAGAAACCCTCCTGCACACTCCCCTGAACTTATATATATATATCACCTATGAGGTCACACAACAGCGGAGAAAAAGGCAAACGCCACTGTTGGTGAATTTGGTTTTGCTGAACATTCTATGCACATTTTACATTCGTTAAAACTAACTTCACCGATTTTAAATATTGCTGGGGTGTTTGACCCCCCCATGTCAGAGGGTGCAGGGGGGCTTGAAAAAACAAGTTTAAAGGAGAAGATCAATGATCAATATTCTCTCTTCTCCTGTATTTTTAATCTTTTTTTGTGTGTGCTGGCACTCAGAGTTCTGAGTGGCAACATTTCAGTATAGAGCTGGCTAAATCTCTGCAACAAACTTCACTATAAACAGTTATAAACACCATAAAGAAACTACATCTTCATCATAAATGTCTACCGCTTAGCAAACCTCTCCCAGTGGTATACCTCTCCTGGACAATGAAGATCTCAGGCCACCTCCTAACTAAAACACAAAGACCTACAAAGTCTCATGGCGATACCCTTTACTCTGTCTACATCTCCAAATCCAAAATTCACCATCTATTCTAAAGCAACACAAAATATATATATATATATATATATATATATATATATATATATATATATATATGTATGTTTATGCACCGGTAAGGACCTGGTGTTCTGCCAAGGATATCTTAATGTCTATTGCTTATTGTGAGAGGCTCCACTTCCCTGCATTTCTGAAGGAGCTTAACACTTATTAGCAAATGAATGAACAATATGTTGCTAAGGTGAAGGCAGTGGCTAATAGTCTATATTCCTGGACAAATTAAATAACCACTGATAACTAACTTGACAGGTGATTTATTTCTAATTTTTGTATTTTTGATATAAAATTGACTGACTTAACAAACAGGAAATGTCCCAATTAAATACACTGAACCGTAGGGTGTAGGTAGAGATGGAAATGGTGTTTGGACACTTTTCTGAAAAAATACACTACCAAAGTTAAGTTATAGCAAAAGGCCATTTCATTTTAGTTCTGTGGTATAGTAATGATCCTTGGGTTTTGTTTTGGGGGTTATAGACAGCACAGCCTCATGCAAGTGTAAGGAGACATTACTCCCCCCCCCCCAAAAAAAAAAAAGAATTTCTTATTGTTTTCATTTAAAAACACTGTTTAATTTTTTCAGAATTAAGTATACTCAGTGAAGTGTTCATCACTCACTCACTGACCCTAAAACCCGAAGACAATAAAAGACTTTTCTTTTTTTTTTACACAGGCTTGATTTTCTATTTTTTATTTTATTTATTATTTAGCATTTGTTTACCATGAAAGCGTCATTTTGAATTTCATACTAATCTCTGCATATGTAAAAGAGTCCTTTAATTTCAAATGCAAGCAAGCAAAAAGAGCCATAACCTTTGCCAGAAAACTGTTCACTACTGAGAAGCATTTGAATTCAAAACACACAAAATTCACAGCACAGAGTATAGCCTGCAGAGCTGACTTTAGCAGGTGGAAGTACACGTCAAGACTTGTTTGACAGTACCATGTACCAGGCTTTAGTCATAATTTTCACAAAAAAATGACATACTTATTCTCTTATGGAACAAATCCTTCACATGATATATGGAATTGGGTTATGTTATTAAATGTATTTATTTTTGTCAAAATGTGAAATGGACCTCTAAAGAAAACATGTATGCCATGTGATGTTAAGTCATGTGACACGGTCTAACAACCCTGTAATGAAATGAGAAGCATTCCAATGGTGCTGATTAGTATATTAAGTCATGGGATACAGTCTAACACCCCTGTGATGAAATGTGAAGGATTCCAATGATGCTGGTTAGTATATTAAGTCATGTGACACGGTCTAACACCCCTGTGATGAAATGTGAAGGATTCCAATGATGCTGGTTAGTATATTAAGTCATGGGATACAGTCTAACACCCCTGTGATGAAATGAGGATTCCAATGATGCTGGTTAGTATATTAAGTCATGTGACACGGTCTAACACCCCTGTGATGAAATGTGAAGGATTCCAATGATGCTGGTTAGTATATTAAGTCATGGGATACAGTCTAACACCCCTGTGATGAAATGAGAAGGATTCCAATGATGCTGGTTAGTATATTAAGTCATGTGACATGGTCTAACACCCCTGTGATGAAATGTGAAGGATTCCAATGATGCTGGTTAGTATATTAAGTCATGGGATACAGTCTAACACCCCTGTGATGAAATGTGAAGGATTCCAATGATGCTGGTTAGTACTGCTGTTTCAAAGCATCAGGATACAACTCTGTCCTGAGCTGTAGTTACTCATAGTACAGAATCTGTAGTTTGCTGAACCATAGTAACATCCATGTTTAAGATTGTGAGCTGGTAATATGGTACAATTTATAGTCACTCAAAGGTTTGATTCTTAATGTATCCTCTTGTTTGCTGTGTAACTGTAAACTGATTACTTTTACAAGGCAGAACCTGTGGCTACAACTGAATCAGGCATTCCTCAGTCAGTGCTCAAGCTAAGAAACCAATAAAATTAAAACATAATTAATCACGTTTCTCTGCTAATGTCTACAAAGGCTGAGCCGGTAGAAGCTGTTTTATAAATTACCTGTCTCCATTGATACTACACCTGTGTGAATTAAATGTCCTGAAACATACAGTACCACGCATAGTAGCTATAGTTATATCCAACATCATGAAATACAAAATCATGTATTCATGTCTGACAGCAGAACAGAGTTTGTCAGGATATTCACCCCTTTTTTTTTTTTTTTTGAGGGAGGGCTCACTCTATCCCTGCATTCAGAGTTCCCTTCTCCTCAACCACCCCTCCACTTGTTCTACTATTTTCCTTTCTATCTCAGTTTTCGGCTTCTTCTGATTTCTCCCATTTGCTGCCATTACAACTGTCTTATTTGTACTCAGTTTCATGTTTCATTCCATGTGCCTTCAGTTTTGCAGTCCATTTCCCTATCCCTTGCTGAAGTTCTTACTCAGAGTCTTCCTGTAATGCCGCATTATCAGCAACTCTGATCTGTCCCTTCAAACCCATTTGCTAATGTAGTCCTTCACTAGTATGAACAAGAGTGGGGTCAGAACTGAACCCCAGTGCTCACCCAGTCCCACTGGGAACTCCTCTGTGAGTCAAAACACTGATCGGACTTGTGTCATTGGGTCCTTGTACATAGCTTGCACTAATTCTGCCAATATTTCTGGGACTTTGAACCAGTGCAAGATTGCCCAAATCAGCTTTCTTGGGATCTTGCCATATGCCTTCTCCATGTCTAGGAAGGCCTAGTTGGATTCTTTCCACATCTGTAGCTTCTTTTCATCTATCTGTCTCAGTGCAAAGATCAGGTTGGTTATGCTGCACCCTGACCTGAATACGAGCTGCTCATCTCCCATCCTGCTTTCTACTACTTTGCATATTCATTTATCAATCACCCTCTCCAGGACTTTCATGCAGTGTGACAGGAGTTTGATATCTCTGTACTTCCCACAGTTGTGGATGCCCCCTTTGTTCTTTACAATGGCACTAGTATGCTTATTCTTCGCTTATCTCTCCTCACTGTTACTAGTACTCTTAGCAGCCATTTCTCTACTGTCTCACCCAGCATCTTGATCGTATTTGCTGTAACTTCATCTGAGCCTGCTGCTTTTCCTGACAATTTTATTTATTTTTATTTTACATTTTTTTACTGGGATAGTCCAACTGGACAACATGTCCTTTTTCAGCGGAGGCCCAGGGTAAAAAGCTCCATACAGAGAAAATACAAAAGACAGAAACATAATTAACAAAATATTTAAGAGATTACAAATAGTAGCCTAAGTGAGGCAATATCTTTAGAACATGATATACAATTGGACATGGTGTATAGGTTTACAGAGACTGATATCAGCAAATATGTACAAATAAAGATACAAAAATGTACTTAACATAAGGTGACAGAAAATAACATTGAGTTAAATCAGTGCAATTTTTGTTGATTAGCAGAGTTCCCACTTGAGTGGGTGCTTATGAGTTAACAGTAATACAATACATAAATCAACAAAGAAGTCAATAGTGGGAAATCCTTAATCTGGGGTAGAGCAAGGGTAGAGCCATTTAGTGGTAAGGTGAGTTTTTAGTGTTTGTCTAAAATAAGCTAAAGTAGTGCTAGATGTGATGTTACTAGGTAGAGAATGCCAAACCTTAGCAATATAATGTGAGTAGACGGATTCTCTAGCACAGTTGGGTGCTGTTGAGATCTGTAAGAGGGGTTTATTGTTGGAGCGCAGAATTCTGCTACAGGAATAGGGCTTTAGTAAACCTTGTAGTGATGGAGTATTTTCAGGATGATAAAATATTTTATAAGCCATGTTAAGCTGGGATAGGTGTAAGAGTTGGGGAAGTTCTAATGAGTTTAATTGTTTTAAGGCAGAGAAGTGGTGAGATCTGCATGTAGTGTTTGCTGCATACCCAACTATTTTGTTGTAACAGGATTCTAGTTTTGCCAGTTGAGTTTCCCTGAGGTTTATTAGTATGGGTAATGCATAAAGAAGAGTTGTGGTCAAGTGAGTTTGGGCTATAGTTATTCTTGTTTTTTTTGTGAGATACTGTTTGTTCCTATGTAGTGTATCTAGTTTTTTGTGAACTTTTTTAACTGATTTGGATATGTGGATGTCAAATCTCAAATTAGTGTCTATTTCCATACTAATAGTTTGGTGTGTGAAGAGGGG
Organism: Protopterus annectens; assembly: GCF_019279795.1. Taxonomy (NCBI): domain Eukaryota; kingdom Metazoa; phylum Chordata; order Ceratodontiformes; family Protopteridae; genus Protopterus; species Protopterus annectens. The sequence continues at coordinate 1,420,464,090 of NC_056733.1, read as the reverse complement.
GTGATAATAGTGTTATTTCTGGAGGCAATGTAGAAAGATGCTGTGGGTATAGTAGCTTTATTGGGATGGAATAGCATGAGTTTTGTCTTGTTGGGGTTTAAAATTAAGCGGGAGTTTGTTAGCCAGGATTCTGTTTTGAGAAAGGATGATTGAGTGAGTATTTGTAGCTCTTGAAGGGTATTGTCAGCACATATTATTATGGAATAATCAGCGTATTGTATAACTGTGGCAGAAGGGGCTGCAGTATAGAGGTTGTTTGTAAATATTGAGATGAGTAGGGGCCAAGAATAGACCCTTGGGGGACTCCTAGGGTGACAGGAAGCAGAGGAGATAGACTTTGGTGCCAGCGTACTGCTTGCTGTCTTCCAGTTAAGTAGCTCTGGAACCAGGTAAGAGTAGAATGTGATAAGACCAAGTCAGAGAGGGCATGTAGGAGTTTGTTATGATCTACCATATCAAAAGCTTTTGCTAAGTATAAAAAGATGGAGGGTACATGCTTACTGTTATTCCTGTGGTTGTTAACTGTGTTTGTGAATGACATAAGTGCAGTGGTGGTGCTGTGGTGTGGGCAAAAGCCATGTTGTGTTATGGTTAACAATTCGTTAGCACCTACGTGATCCATGATTTGCTTATGAACAATTTATTCCAGTATTTTAGATAGTGGGGATAGAAATGCGATAGGGCGGTAGTTAGACAATTTGGTAGAATTGCCGCCCTTGTGGAGTAGAGTGATGTATGAAGTTTTCCAGATGGTGGGAACATATTGTTCTGATATAGATCTGTTTATTAGAATGGTGACTGGATAAGCAACTACTTCAGCGAATAGTTTTAGGAACTCAGGTGGTAAGTAGTCAGCAGCTAAAGAAGTGGGCTTTAGTCTTCTAAGAAGTTTTTTAATAGTGTTTATTGAGGCAGGTTGAAGCGAGAATCTGGAGTTGTTTAGTTGAGCTGTAAACGTTTTTGAGGTGGCAGTAGGGGTTTGGCTGTTAGAAATATGTAGAATAGTTTCTGTAAGGTAGGTGTGGCTATACAGTCAGCACTGTTTTTTGTAGTGGGAGGTGGTGAACTAACTTTTCCAGGTTGGAGAATTTTGGGGGGTTATTGTGGTGTTTCATTTGTATTTCAGAGTAATAGTTTATTTTATCCTGTTTTATTTGTTTTTAGCTTTGTTTCTTAGTTCACAGTAAGATTGCCTTGTGATCTGGAATTTTGTTTTCTGCCAGTGTACCCATATAGCAGCGACCTGTTTTCACTGCTTAACCATGGGGCAAAGTTAAATTTAACTCCAATGGTCCTGGGTGAGTCTTGTTCATCTAGGATAGATAGGAAGGTGGTAGTGAAGTAATTAATGGCATCATCTAGGGGTAGAACTGTAAGAGGGGACCAGTTGCAGTGTTTAAGGATATGAAGGAAGTAGTCAAGGCTCATGTTTTTATTGTTTCTTATCTGCCGATATAGTGTAAGTTTGGTGGGGTCAAGCCTTTGTCTTAGTAGGTAGGTTGGGTGATGGTCACTAAGACTGGGAGACAGCCTGAGTGAGGAGAGTGGTTTTGTCTATTTGTGAGTATCCAGTCTAGAATGGAGTGCTTGTTAGAAGTTTTGTCTGTCCTGGTGGGAGTTTGAATGAGCTGGGTAAATCCATGAAGGTTTATATAACTGGTAGGGCTTGAGCATTGCAGTTTGTCCAATCAATGTTATGATCTCCTAATATAATAGTTTCCTGGGGTAATGATTTACTTCTAGAGTGGGATCCTCTTCTTCTTCTGTCATCATAGGCTGTATCTTGGGCAGTACAACTTCCTTGGAGTTTTTTTCATTCAGAAGATGCTGGAAGTACTCTTTCCATCTTCCTTTGATGTCCTGGGGACTGGTAAGTAGGTTGTTGCTGGCATCCCTGATAAAAGGTATTTGATACCTACCTTTATCTTTCCATCTTTGCCATGAAACCCACTAGTTTTTTTTGTACCATCTACTGAGTCACTTTCCAGTAGCTGGTAGAGTCATCTGATGCCTTGTTCTTTGTTATTACAACTCTTCTCTTAGCCTCTTTTTTAGAAACTAGTATTCCTTCTTAGCCTGGTCTGTCTTTTCCATCCCCCACTATTTCCTGCATTCCTTCTTTCTTTTGATGACTTCCTAGACTTGGATGTTTGCATTCAACCACCAGCTTTCCTTATGTACCTTGTTTTCAATACCCAACTTATCCACATATCTGTTCTGTAGTCCTCACACATTCTGTTTTGCGGCACTGCCATTCTTCTTCTTCAACACCACCTATTTGCTCATCTTCCTCAGGTACTAAATCCCTGAGTAATTCCTTGAATTCCTGTGCTTTTTCTCCAGTCAACTTCCAGGTCTTCAGCCTGGATCTGTTGACTATAGAGAGTTCTCTGACCACTACTTGCAGCTGATTGTAGCAATCAGTGGTTTATGTTGTGTGCCAAATACTTCATTGGGGATGAGTTTGCAATTGCTGCTTTTACCACAGTGCTCTTTCCTTATTAGAAGGAAGTCTACCTAAGTTGCATGTTGACCACTCTTGTATGTGATCTTATGACTGTCTCTTTTGATAAACTATGTGTTGGCCACTATCAAGCCATTTGCCAGACAGAAGTCTAAAATGTCTTCTCCTTCTTTATTTCTGTTGCCACAGCCATGTGGACACAAGCAGTCCTCATATTCAGTTCTGTCTGTCCAGATATGCACATTTAGGTCACCCATTATCAACACCAATTAATGTTGTCCTGCTTTATGTGGTAGGGCCTGCAACTGCTATCTGAATGCACTGTTTTCCTCACTATCACAATCCTGCTGTGGGGCATAGGCTGGGATTATGAATTGTGAACTAGCCTTTCATTGGAGGCTGATTGCCATATGTCTATCACTAATTCTGATGACATTCTTCACTGTCTCTGAAGCCTCTCCTTTACCACAGTATATGAATATGTCGAATCCATGCTTATGCAGTGATGCTATGTTATAGGAAGTGTTTGCTTGTGATGTTTGTGTTCGGACTTTCAGGTGAGTGAGTGCATGTGAGCTTTTTTGTAACTGATGTGTATGAGTGATGTGTGTGTGTGTGTGTGTGTGTGTGTGTGTGTGTGTGTGTGTGTGTGTGTGTGTGTCTGCGTGTGTCTGTGTTTGTGTGTGTGTGTGTGTGTGTGTGTGTGTGTGTGTGTGTGTGTGTGTGTGTGTGTTAGAAAAATATGTATTAGTAATATGCATGCTTAGTGCATTCGAGGTTTAAAAGGGTTAATACATTTATTTTGTTCACACTGCATGAATCTGCACAGCTATTAGAAACTTAACAAGAAGCATTCTATTTTCTGCTAATGTCAGCCAAATAACAAGAAGTGTTTCATTTCTACTAGTGTCATGAGACTTAAAGAGTTATTGATTTTCTGCTTATGCCATGAGAAAGTACACAGCTGCTAGAAGCTTTGATAAGGAACACAATGGATGCTTGAAAGTATAAACCGTAGTCAGCATTACTTGTACCTAAGCTAGAAATGTACCTTGAATCTAGGCAAAATGTAACACATATATTAGAACTGCACAATTGAAGAATTGAAAGTTTGTGGTGGGCTAAAATAAGCCCCAAGGCCAGGTTGTTTTTCTCAAATGTTTTGTAAATCAGCAGTTATTCTCAACTAGTCAGCAATTAGTCTAGTAACATTTTCTGTAGAACAATACAGAAAGCTGTGTCTAACTACGTCAGCAATAGAAGTAACATTTCTGTGTGACATGGAAAGAACTGTATAAAAATACCATACTAATTATTAATGTTCAGACAAACTATTCTGCCAGCATGCTTTGTCTCCTTGTTGCAAGTTAATAAAGGGTGCCTTGCTTAAACCTTACATGAATTGGTCTTTGAAGTTTTTTCCTTTGACAGATTGGTCCTTCGGACCAGAACCCTCTCTTCACCTCGGATCAGACGGGCCAGATGGTTGAAACCGTACGGGAAAGAAACCAAATTGGTTCTTCTTATTTGAAATGCCCTCCGACTGAATTGTCGTTCAAAAGAGGCCAGCCACTTTCTGATCTGTGACTGAAGGACGGGTCATGGCGAATCAGGTGATCAATCACGTAGGCTGAGGTAAGGTGAATCTACTTTTTCCTGTTTTCTGTTTTAGATCAGGGACCAGATTTGTATTGTTTTTGTCAGGACTGTATTTTTGTTTACAAGTCAGGGACAGAAAAGATTACTGTCTTGTCATAGATCAGGAGAAACAGAATAAGTAGGCAGTCATTCTGAAGAGACTATAACAAAATCCGTGGTACCACATTAAAAATAAGAGAAGTTACGTAACTATCAAAGGGTAGAACAAAATGAGTAATAATTGCACAAAAGACCCCAAAATCCGCCGTTAACAGAAGACGCAAAATACATGCAGTTGCAGCGCGCCGACAATATTAAATATTATTCAAAATGGGTTAATAAATATGAATTCGACGGAAAATTAGAAAAATTCTTGCTTATCAAACTTGTCAAACAGCTCAAAACCAATTCCAAAGGTCGGGTAAAAAGGCAACGTAAATTAGGAATTCCTCAGGCACACAGGTGGATTGAGGAAGTAAACCGCAGGGAACAAAAGAACAAAAATTCAAAAACAATGTTTTTAGACAAGGAGGACAATAACTTAGTAATAGCATCAGCACCTCCGCATCCCTTACCGGAATATGAAGAAAGTGAACAGGTTAGTCCACCCCCACGATATCCTGTGGTCACTGAAGAAAGAGGCATTATGAAAATAAAACCATATATTAGAGATCCCATCGGGACCAGGTCTCGAACAAGGGCAGGTAACTCAAATGAAGGCATCAAGTTATATCAAATGGTTAAGAATTCACGAACTATGAGTGAAGAAGAAATATGCCCACTTATAGAAGTACCCAATCCTCAGGCAGGACAAGATAATCAGGACCCAACTATTTTAGTGTATAGATCTTGGACTCCAGAGGATATCCAGAAAGCCACTGAGGGAATTCCCCATCCAAAAGTTAATTTTAGAAAATTCTCTGGAGACTTACAAGGAATGTGGCTGAGTTATAACTTAAATGGAGAAGAGGTAGAAAAAGTAGTTAGACAAATTGTGGGGCCAGATTGGCACATGATTAGTGGCAACTGGAATCCCCGTGATGCTGCACAAGGACCCCTCCCACATAGCAGCGCAGAATTAGACAACAGAGTAAAAGGTCTTACAGACCGCATCTCTGAAAAATGGAAGCCTTGGGCAGACTGGACTTGCATTAATCAATGCATACAACAAGAAGGTGAAACTATTGACCGGTATTATGCCAGACTATTAGAATGTTTTAATAACCACTGTGGAATGCAGGTTCCTGAAGATCAAACACAAGATTCCCTATATAAACAGCAGTTAAAGAATGCATTTTTAAAGGGCAGTATTGCACCTATAAGCAGTTTTATTACAAAACACATGGTAAACCATTGTACAAGCAGGTTGCATTCATTACTTGAATATGCTAAGCATGCCAAAAGGCATTTTAATAGCAAAAAGAAAAAGAAAGCACAAGTATTTTCTGTAGAAGATGGAGCAGAAGTTTATGTAGCACAGTCCAGGAAAAAGGGCAAGAAAAATGCACAGGGAAACAAACAATCTGATCAATGATCAGAGGACTTTGAAGGGTGAAAGGAAAGGGGTGAATGTTTTAAATGCGGTAAAAAGGGACACTTGGCAAAGGATTGCAGGAAAAACAAGAAGGCAACCATGGAAGACAAGGAGGGTGAGGACTGACTATATGGTAGTCAGGAATCACTAAAAGGGGTTAGCGAAAAAAGGGCAAATGAGAATGTGATAGAGGGAGTAGAGGATGTGACAGAAGAGATAGAGGAAGTGCAAGAAGTTAGTGACAATGAAGAAGATGAAATATTAGACCTAGCTTTATTGAGCTTGGAGCTCTATTTAGCAGACACAAAACCAGAAGTTACACTCTTGATAGAAGGGAGGGAAGTCAAATTCTTGTGTGACTCAGGGGCATCACGAACTCTGATACATCCCTCCAAACTGCCAGAAAACACAGAGTCACCTGATTACATACTGGTAAAAGCAGCTAATGGACAGCTAGCTGTATTGGGAGCCCCTCTCCCGTAATATTGCAATAACTGATCCAGTTTCAGGATTGACTCAGAAAAGCAAAATTGTTGTTTCTGCAAAATGCCCAGTAAACCTCTTGGGTAGAGACCTCAAACAACTATTTGGTATAGCAGTAGTCCCAACCATGCAGGGTATGGAAGCACAGCGACAAATTGATACCTTTGCAGTGCAATCGGAGGGTGAAATGTTTTATTGGTAAAGCCAGGACTTGGTTATGACTGGTCCAGAGACTGTCACCGAAGAATGAATGAATGTAGCCATCAGCAAGTTCCCCTCCCTTGACATTGATAAGCAACAACTGTTGCACTGTACCCTGTATTATTGTAACACACCAGGACCTGATAAGGAATATGAGCAAGAATTGTTTAAAAATCATGCAAACAGATTGATATTACGTAACCTGAACTAGGACACAGAAGGGAACAGTGTAGCCAGCTGTTCATTGCCCCAGGAGTTCTTTACACTTTATAAATCTAATCGATTACCACATGTTAGCTTAACCAAGAACAAAAATATAGAATGGGCAGACCTAGGAGAAAAAGTCACGAGATGGGAGAAACAGACAGAATTAGAACTGTCAGAACAGGGAATACAAATACAGAAGTTGAATTGGATAACTCAGACCCACCCAGCAGTGCACTTGCAGTCTAGCAAGGACAGCTGATTAGCACTCCTATTAAAGGAGGAAGAGAATGCCTTACAAAATATACCAGAAACTCTCTGGTCAACAGGAAAATCAGATGTAGGACTTATTCATACAGCGGGACCAGTTACCATCACGCCAGTCAGCATTTAGACCACAAAAAAGACAGTATCCCTTAAGAAAAGATGCAGAGGCAGGGATAAAGCCTATTATAGCAGCCTTACTTAAAGGAGGGATACTAGTAGAATCTCCTGATTCACCATGTAACACACCCTTATTTCCAGTTAAAAAAGCAAATGGAGAATGGCGTATGGTCCAAGATTTACAAGCTGTAAATGATGCAGTAATACCAAGGGCACCTATGGTGCCAGACCCACACACCCTGTTGAATGATTTAAAACCTCAACAGAAGTATTTTTCTGTGGTAGACATCAGCAATGCGTTCTTTTTGATACCGATACACCCTGATAGCCAGTATTGGTTTGCATTCACATTTCAGGGGAAAAGGTATACATATACGCGACTACCACAGGGATATTGTGAAAGTCCAACAATATTCTCACAAGAAATGGCAAGCAACTTGGCAGGATTCACCCCACCAAGAGGCAGTCAGATTTTACTTTATGTTGATGACATCTTGCTGGCGGCCCCCACCCAGCAAGATTGTAGAGAAGATACAATAGCGCTATTATGATTCTTAGCCGCTGAAGGACATAAGGCAAATAAAAGTAAACTGCAGCTTTGGAAAAAAACAAGTTAAATACATGGGATATGTAATATCCAAGGAAGGTAGAACATTAAATGAGGACAGAAAAGTAGCAATTTTGCAAGCACCAAAACCCACTACCAAGAAGGAAATTATGTCCTTCCTGGGTACAACTAATTTTTGCCGGAGCTGGATTCCAAACTATGCTTTGGAATCTGCACAGCTAACTGACTTTATATATAAGAAGCCTATAGCAGCACAGGATTTATTACAATGGACACCAGAAGCAGAATCTGCTTTCTGCAAATTGAAGCAGTTAATGGCATCCTCATTAGTTTTAGGATTACCAAACTACCATAAACGTTTTTCCAAACTGTAGCTTGTAAGCAAGGTTACATGATGTCAGTATTAACACACCAGCATGGGGATAAGCAATGCTCCATTGCTTACTATTCATCACAACTAGACCCAGTGGCACCGTCCTTACCCCACTGTGTACAAGCAGTAGTTGCAGCTGCAATGGCAGTACAGGCTTCGGCCTCAGTAGTCTTATTTCACCCTCTCACTTTGAGAGTGCCTCATGCAGTCACGATTATTTTACTACAAGAAAAGGTGGCATATCTTTCCCCTGCTAGGCATCTTTCCCATGTGACTATATTATTGAGCCAACCTCACATGACAATTGAGCGATGCACAACTTTGAACCCTTCTACTCTGCTCCCGAACCCTGCAGATGGCACACCGTATGGCTGCCTGCAGGTAATTGAGCAAAAGACACTACCTAGAAAAGATCTCACGGATGTCCCCTTGGATGATGCCGAGGTGACATACTACATGGATGGTTTGTGCAAAAGGGGTCCTGCAGGACAGAACCTAGTAGGATATGCAGTAGTTTCTGACACTGAGATTATAGAAGCAAAACCTTTACCACACAACTTATCTGCACAAGCAGCAGAATTGATTGCGTTGACACGGGCATGTATCTTAGCAAAGGGTAAATGTGTAAACATTTTTACTGACAGCCAGTACACTTTTTCTACTGTACATGTTTTTGCGCAACAGTGGAAAAACCGAGGAATGATAACGTCCACTGGCAAACCTATAAATCATACACAGTTTATTTTAGATCTTTTAGAATCTATTCAGTTACCTCAGAAAGTAGCCATTTGTACATGTACAGCTCACAACAAGCAAGAAGATAGGATTTCAAAAGGTAATGCGAGAGCTGATATAGCTGCAAAACAAGCAGCCACAGAAGTATTTATTTTAAATGAGAAACTACAACCCTCTGAGATTTTAGACTTAGAAATGTTAAAAACAATGCAGACACTCACTATGCAAGCTGAAAAACAAAGATGGGTAAAACGAGGAGCAATTCTCGAAAAGGGGCTGTGCATCTCTAAAGAAGGGAAACCGATACTACCATCTAATTTGTTTAGATATGCAGCTTTGTTGAGCCATGGGCAGTGCCATGTCTCAACAGGGGGGATGGTACAGCCGGTGAACCAGGTGTTCACAATGTATGGATTTACAAACTACTCTAAAAATTTTGTTTGACGTGTCAAATTTGCAACAAACATCATGCACAAGGGGCATTAAAGCCCAAGCAAGGGAGTTTCCCTACACCACCATATCCGTTTCACACTATCTGTATGGATTTCATAGAGTTGAACAAATGTGAAAATAAGAAGTATTGTCTTGTCATTGTAGATATGTTTTCCAGATGGGTGGAAGCCTTTCCAACCAAAAATCCAGATGCAGCCACGGTGGCAAAAGTACTTGTCAAAGAAATCATCCCTAGATTCGGCATTCCGGAAATGATCTACAGTGGCAATGGTACACAATTTGTAAACCAAACCATACAACAGTTAAGTAAGCATTTTGGTATTACTTTAAAAAATCATTGTGCATATCATCTGCAATCTGCAGGGCTAGTTGAAAGGCATAATGGTATATTAAAAAACAAATTGAGAAAGTTAATATCTGAGACAGGAAAGAATTGGTTGTATTGTTTGCCCCTGGCGCTGTTGAGCATGAGAACTGTTCCGACTGCAAAAGGATTGACTCCTTTTGAAAAACTATTTGAAAGGGTTTATTATATACCCCAATGGAAACTTCTCATGTCCTCAGACCAGGAAGCTGATTTTACACTAGCTGAATATATGAAGAAAGTCATGAATTCTAAACATCTGTTGCAGTCAAATTCTGTTTCAGATAGAAAGCAAACCGAGACATCAGAGGTGGCAGTGACACCCGGCGACTGGGTCTGGATAAAAGTCATAAAGAAGAAGAATTGGTCATCACCAAGGTGGGAAGGTCCATACCAGGTGCTTCTTTCGACACCCACTGCAGTCAAGATAGCAGAGTGAGCTTCGTGGATCCATCTGATGCACTGCAAACTAGTTAAGAACTTTGAACTGGACAAAAATCTTACCTCTCCATCGGGGCCCTCAGCACAAAGTCTGGCTACAAAGGGGGGTCGGATCAATAGGACTGATCCATCTCAACCCCAGTGAAGAAACCATCGGTGTTGAAGGTCCTATTAGGGCAGAGAGTAAGAACACATGTCTGAAATAAAGATGACAGGATCCAGTAAGATCCAGATGTACCTATTCGGAAGAGTTGGAGAAAACAGGAATGCAGAACAACCGTTTCCTCAGAAGTATTGCATAATCATCCTCTTGACTGTACTAGTGACAATAATCTTTTTCTTGTGGCCATTCCTTTTCCCAGCCACACAAACTGAACTGAATAAGCGTGGAGAGTTGCACATAGAGTGGCACCCAAACTTCAACACTTACCAGGCAATCAAATATGTGTATGCTGAGATCTTCAATGTTTCGAATTGCTGGATTTGCACAGCTTTGCCAACAGCATACGGGGGATTATTGTTTACTTCAGTCCCCCTAGGAGCCAACAAGATCTGGGAAAACTTAGTCTATGATACATCAGATGTCACATCACAAGATAAAGTAGCATTGCACTTGTCTGTTCGACAGAAGGGGACTGTGTGTTTTTACAAAAATGATACAGTTCAGGTGGGTTGGAGCAATTGCAATGTGACTGTTCCCTATAGATGCTACAATAAAACTGACAACACAGGTTCCTATTGCAACACAAGCTATGATTCATTTTTTGAACTGATGCATAGGACAACTGATGAAGTAAAACATAATGCTGACCTCTATAAACAACTGATTATAGTTGACAAAAAAATGTTTCATCCAGAGCCAGGACATAGTAAAGTTACTACCAAAGTAGAAGATTGCTACTTTGTATGTGGTAGGAAAGCATATAAGTGGTTACCTGAGAATTGGTCCGGCAGTTGTTATTTGGGGTACCTGGTTCTGGCCATACGACACACAGCAGTTTTACTTCAGGGGAAAATTCGGAATGTTCGACGAGAAATCAAGAAGCCTGTCAACCCAGTGGGGCAAATCAATGCGGGCTGGAAAAACCATCATGCTGTGAGCCTAGGGAAAAATGGACTGTCACATATGGACTTGGGTGATACCATCATCTCGTGGGCAGGTGTACTGTCAGCATATGGAGCAACAAAATCAATCTGGGAACTGAGAAAACTTGTCTAAATTTCTCGAAATAATGACCAATGCAACCCTTTCCGCCCCAGAATTGGTGACTGATGAACCGCATGGCTCTTGACTTCACCCTAGCGGTGAGAGGAGGTACTTGCGCTTTAATCCAGGATGAGTGCTGTTCGTATATTCCTAACCACAAACACGAGATAGACAATCACCTTGAGGTAATTCAGCAAGTGTTGGCTATGAATAAGCCAGAACCAAATCCATTGATGGACTTTTTCCAGAGATTGTTTGGGGGGTGGGGCAGTATCCTAATGAACATCCTGATTGCCATCTGTGTAGGAATGATCCTGCTGGTGGTATGTGTGTGCTGCTGCATCCCCTGCATGAAAAGACTGATTAAAGTCTTTATAGACATGTCAGTTTCAGAAACCTTATACCAAGGTGCTGAACTTGAAGAATTGTTGAAAAATTTAAAATGCTTTCATAAGTTTAAACTGAATGACTCTCTTAACTGCAAATCCTGAGTAGGAAGAGGTTAGGGGAAGAAAAAAAAACTGTTTTTGCTTATTTTGAAAGTAGAATGAAAGTATTAAAAGGGGGGAAATGTTAGAAAAATATGTATTAGTAATATGCATGCTTAGTGCATTTGAGGTTTAAAAGGGTTAATACATTTATTCTGTTCACACTGCATGAATCTGCACAGCTATTAGAAACTTAACAAGAAGCATTCTATTTTCTGCTAATGTCCGCAAATAACAAGAAGTCTTTCATTTCTACTAGTGTCATGAGACTTAACAAAGAGTTATTGATTTTCTGCTTATGCCATGAGAAAGTACACAGCTGCTAGAAGCTTTGATAAGGAACACAATGGATGCTTGAAAGTATAAACCGTAGTCAGCATTACTTGTACCTAAGCTAGAAATGTACCTTGAATCTAGGCAAAATGTAACACATATATTAGAACTGCACAATTGAAGAATTGAAAGTTTGTGGTGGGCTAAAATAAGCCCCAAGGCCAGGTTGTTTTTCTCAAATGTTTTGTAAATCAGCAGTTATTCTCAACTAGTCAGCAATTAGTCTAGTAACATTTTCTGTAGAACAATACAGAAAGCTGTGTCTAACTACGTCAGCAATAGAAGTAACATTTCTGTGTGACATGGAATGAACTGTATAAAAATACCATACTAATTATTAATGTTCAGACAAACCATTCTGCCAGCATGCTTTGTCTCCTTGCTGCAAGTTAATAAAGGGTGCCTTGCTTGAACCTTACGTGAATTGGTCTTTGAATTTTTTTCCTTTGACAGTGTGTGTGTGTGTGTATGCAAGGGACTGTAGAATGTGTGTGTTTGAGTTTTTATTTTTTTCTGTTTGTGCGATCTCGGAGTTAGTATATATAAGAAGTGGAGTGTGGGGTGCAGCCCCCCATGTGGTGGGGTGCATGAGGGCTTGCCCCCCTGCTTATGTTTAGTGTAGGTATGTGTATGTGTGGTGTTTTGTTGTATTTATGTTTTTTGTGGTGCAGGTGTTGTGGTTTGTGTGTGGTGTAGTGTATGTATGTTCTGGTTTGTGATTTCGGCTTTGTGGGGTTTCGGTGTTGTGATGGTTTCGACTTTATGCATTAGAAATGCTGAAATTCGAGATTTCAGCATTTTGAGTATATGAAGTGAAACCCTCAATATACATAAATAACAAGCATATCTCTAACTTGCTTAAATAGGATGATGCACTGGAGTTTCTCCATGTGCACATCACCACAGATAAAATCATGTATCATATCCTATCTTGCTACATGGCACCCTCCATGTCCCAAGAAACTCACAGCACATACTACAACCTACTGAAGATACTTACTATCTAACCAAACACCTTATTCATGGAGGATTTTAAGTACCCCTATATAGACTGTGAATCCTATACAGTTTCAAATCTGCAGGCACAGAGATTCCTGGACGTCATAAATGCAAACACCCTTGATCAGATAGTAGATATGCCCACTAGAGGCTCCAACATACTGGACCTAGTATTCACAAATATAAGAGGATGCTACACCCCTCCCATGTCACATCCTCCCTGGTAAGGTCCAACCATAAAGCTGTCTCCTTCAAACACAAAATCATCTCAGTGACCACAGTAGCAAACCCAGAAAACACAGCAACCTATGCAGAATTTTACACAGAAACCCTGTACAACCATGCCAATGGCTGCAGAAAGGCTGCTGTACCTATAATAAGTAAGCCCAAAACTAACTGCAAAAAACCTGGTGGCATCCCAGATTAAGCAGGATATGCAACAAAAGAAAATAAATCATGGCTAAACTCAGGAAGTGTAACTCCAATGAAGATGGTAACTCTTTCATCAAACTAAGCAGGCAACTAAGGGAGCTAATTAAGTCCAATAAAGCCAGTTTTGAGGTTAAGATAGGCTCCCAGGCAAAAGACAACCAGAAGATGTATGTCCAGTCTATCCTGGACATACCTTGAACTCTATCCCCACTAGCACAGTTACATAGTATCTGAAAAAAAAAAAAAAAAACTTGTGCTGGCATCTAACTATGGTTGTTTTCTATTTGTTACTACTGTAAGACTAGTTTTATTTCTGTTGTTTCCTGTGCTGGTATACTACTGTAATGTTTTTTATTATTGTACTATCTGGAGCTTTTCTCCTCGGGTCTCCACTGAAAATGGGACAAAATCCCAGTTGGACTAACCCGGTTAACAAATGTCAATAAATAAATAAATAAATAAATAAATAAGACCTTCTTCAGCAGTGTCAGAAGCCTCAAAGTCAGCACACAAAGCAGTGTTCTGAACTGGTGGTTAATGATGCCACATTCACTGAACCAGGTGCATGGCCGTCCTTAGGCATAGGCCAACTAGGCGGCCGCCTAGGGCACCGGTCTAGCAGGGGCACTTTTCCAGTATTTATTTGGTGTAGATAGACCAGGATGGGGGCACCAGGTAATGAGTTGGGGGGTGCCGTGAAGCCCTTTTGCCTAGGGCACCAGTTGACCTAGGGCCGCTTATAGTGAATCAGTTGGCTGACAAATTCAGTTTTCAGTTCCAGCTTTACCCCCAATCACACCCCCATCACCCCCAGAAAAAAATACCCTCAAACATAAACTCTCCAATTATAAATAGAGAGAATGTTCTGGCTGCATTTGCTAAGGCCAAGAGCACAGCCTCAGTGGGACTCAATAATATCCCAGGATGCCTCCTGAATAGTCTAATATATGACTTATCAGGGCTACTGGAGTCACTATTTAACTATAGTTTCAAAACAGACGTTTTGCCACAAGTGGTCTGCATAGGACATGTTACTTACTCCCTATATTCTTTTAGTGAGGAACCACTGTGGACATTCCAATTGTTGGATATGTTTGTTAGGTACATGAATAAAAACCTTAACAAGTCTCTCAGAAACGAATACAAACACCAACAGCAAAGTCCACAGCAGAGAAATGACAGGCTGCAGCAAACTGTAGTTTAAAGTCTTTTAATAACCTTTAAAACCCAAAAAACATCGAATATCTCAAGCGCTTTTGCCTGGTTTCTACCAGGCTTTATCAAGATACAAACATAAAAAAGTAATGCCCTTAAATACAATAACCATTGGTCACATGGTGTTTTTTTAATTGCTTCAATTAAAGTTAATTAATCAGTCAGAATTACTTCAACTGAATTCCTTTAAAAAACAAATGTTAAAAACCTCACCCACATTTTTGCATTGCAAAATGTTTAACAAGCCATATACTTACAAAAAAACAATACATTAATACCAAAATACTTCCAGACACATTGTTCACTGTTAAAAAACATTCTTTCAACCATATTATATTAATGTTCTATCTATAAAATTCTAAAAACGCCTTTTATAAGCACTATACACAGTGCCCTGATATGAAACTTAAATTGATGGTACTGGAGCAGGTTGCACAGGACCCTATGGGAGGAGACTGGGAAACATTCCTGGAATATAGAGAACTTATATGGCAGTTAAAATTAGACGCAGCTAGGTCCCCAGGTTTAAATGACAGTATTAGTATTTCAAGTGTACTCAAACTACGTAAAGCAAAACTGTAGTGTTATATATGGTTATATATATATTACATATATTTTTTTAGAATTTTATAGATAGAACATTAATATAATATGGTTGAAATAATGTTTTTTAACAGTGAACGATGTGTCTGGAAGTATTTTGGTATTAATGTATTGTTTTTTTGTAAGTATATGGCTTGTTAAACATTTTACAATGCAAAAATGTGGGTGAGGTTTTTAACATTTGTTTTTTTAAAGGAATTCAATTGAAGTAATTCTGACTGATTAATTAACTTAAATTGAAGCAATTAAAAAAACACCATGTGACCAATGGTTATTGTATTTAAGGGCATTACTTTTTTATGTTTGTATCTTGATAAAGCCTGGTAGGAACCAGGCGAAAGCGCTTGAGATATTCGATGTTTTTTGGGTTTTAAAGGTTATTAAAAGACTACAGTTTGCTGCAGCCTGTTGTTTCTCTGCTGTGGACTTTGCTGTTTGTTAGGTACATACCAAATAGGGCATTGTACTCAATGATAGGTCTGATGTATGCTGAATACAATGGAACAATGACTTCTGTGGACCTAGATGCCATACCTTTGTTTATAAGTTGCACAGCATAGAATTATTTCCTCACTACTGTAGACACATGATGGTCAAAGGCTAGTTTACTGTCTATGTGTATCCCCAAGTTCCTGACTACTGGGTCAGCTCTTAGAGGTGTGTTGTCAATATGATAGTTTTCAGGGGTAAAGCAAAGAACGGAAAATGTAAACCAGGCACAGATACATGTAAAAGGTGTCTGAAATCTTTGAGAATTAGAATGTGATGATAAGCATTTTTCAAAATCCAGAATTACTAGAAAACTGAAGGGCTGAATGAGAGGTAACAGGGTTTATATTTTGGGATTTTGATGTGAAAATTGAGAAAAGAAAGGTCTAGGTCATGTCTTCAGGTTCCTTCTTATTTTTGCACTGGAAAGATTTGTGAATAAATCCATTTCCCTATTTGATCTGAGGAACAGGTTCTATAACCACCAAGAAAGCATTTGATGTAGGATAGCAGGAAACAGACTGGTTTGATTGAATAGATGAAGAGAAATCCCTTGATAAGGATGATAGGAATCCCACAGCCATCTGTAGCCTTTTAGAACGATTCTCAGAACCTGTGTATGATGTTATATGATGCCACAGACGGAAGTGAAAACAGAAAATGGGAAAGCATTACTGGAATGTCAGGCTGTGGAAGGAGAAGAACATGATGGGATGTGACACCAGTATCCAGTCTAACATAGATTGTTGAGTGTAGTCCTTATTGTACCTAGTAGTGGACTTAACTAGTTGGGTGGTAGTTGGGTGTAACCATAGAGATTGATACTGTTTGATGGTAGTTTTGATGAGATGGATTGCCAATCAATGTTAACGTCACCTAGAATAATAGTCTCATGCTTGATGGTTTGGGAGATCCAGGATAGAATATCCTCTAATATGGGAATATTCTGTCCTGGAGGAATATAGAGAACAATGATGCAGATTTATTTTGTAATGTTTAGGTTTATGAAGGATATAAGCATTTCAGTGTTGGGGAAAGTGGGATGTTGTCTTTAAATGGAGTTATATTAATGGAGTGGGGGTAGAGTATAGCTACACCTCCTCCTTTCCTATGTTGTCTGCCTACTCTAGTTATCCCATAGGTGGTAACACTTCAGAGTCTTTTATGTTAGGGTTTAGCCAGGTTTCAGTTAAAGCCAGGTTGTCTGGTTTGAGCTGGTCTATCCAAGCATGAAAGGGATATATTTTCTTGTGTATGCTTCTGATGTTAAGGTACATAATATTTAGATTTCTTGGATGTATTCTAAGGTTTTGGTGAGTACTGGGGCCTGGGGCCCAGATTAGATAAGAAAGTAATGTGCTGAATTTTTTTTTGAGAAGTAGAAGCACATGGTATAAGGCAAGGTTTACTCTGTGAGTTGTTTAGTAGTTTTGGAGTTGAGTAATAAGGGAGGGTATATAGAAGTAGTTGTGGGGAGATATCTGAGAATCTACTAAGATGAGATTTGTGAGTGGCAGTTATGGTAAGTGCCAATGGATAAATTGTAAAGCTATGAGGTGGTAGTGATGTTATATGTGTAAGGATTATTAGTAGAGTTGTTAGGCTGGATATGAAGTACATAATTAGGTGAGTAGGATGTGGATGCAGAAAAATTGTTGGTGTTAATATAGGATGTTGTAGTGTTGAAGAAGTATAATCTTAGGGTTTGTCCTGAGTAAGTATATATGGTTGGTTTAATTTAAAGAATGTGTTGTGAAGTGGTTGGTGGAGTAAGGTTAATGAGGTGGGTGATTTAGTTGGTTAGTTGAAAGAAGTGTGTGGAGTTATGGAAGTATAAGTGTAGGAGTAGTGGGGGTGAGTGAGACTTGGGGGTAGGGTAGGTGAACGGAGAGGGTTGGACCACTTTGCACTTGACTGCAAAAAACAATCAATCAATCAGTCACAGGGAGAGTAAGTGAGAGCACCTGAAGGGGATTACAACAGTGAGTAATCATAAACAGAGAGGTAAAGGAGAAAATATTATGGGGTATGGAATTTGAATTGTAGTTAGATACACTGTGAGAACTGCAGGGAGGAAAAGGAAACTAAGTGGAGGCATAAATGGGCAGGAGTGGAGGGTGGTTGAGCAAGCAGTATGGCTCTGTGATGTGCAGTCAGCTTTAAAATGCAGATAACTTGCAGGTGCGTACTATTTTGATAGATATAATCTGCAGAGCAAATACATAGACAAAAACTGGAAATAAGAAATTGGCACTGGCAGGACTGTGTCTGTTTTGCGGCAGTATTCGTGTTTCAGGGAGGGCAGGGATGTGCTTGTAGCCATTTACTTAAATCAAAGGCTTGCCATTTCCTCACAAACAATGGTAAAATTGGAAGTTAATCACAAGTGGAGTACTTACTTGCCCAGCTTTGAGGAAGCACCAAACCAATGCTTGCAGAAGAGAGTGATCTTCACTGTCAAAGTTCTGAAAGTTTTGCACCCAAGCCACTGACTGTATACTGCTCAACCTCAAGATGTACAGGGGTTAGGGCACATGGAATGTGCCCTATAGCTTTGAAAGTTGGCCAATCATCCATCTTTGATGGTTTTAATAACGTTGTTTATGAAGCAGATATGATATTCTGTGGTTTTGCAAATTAGATTGAGTAGGCTGATAGTTCTATATTTGTCTGGGGTCATGGTGTGGTCTTTTTCTGCAGAGTTATCACAATATCTGTTTTCCATTTCTGGGGAGCACACCACATAGCTGGAGTTAAATTAAACAAGTGCATGTAGACAGGTATATATTAGGCATTCAGATAAATTATCTGGGCACATGGAAGTGGTTTTTAATGTTTTTGAGAGAACAGTTATGACCTACTCCATGATAAACTCATAGGGTAACAGATTTGGAGAGTTGCAGAATTTCAGAGACTGTTTCTGGGAAAAGATTTACAAATATGTTAGCTAGGTCATTTGGGTTAGAGTGGGCAGTACCATTTTGAATTACTTCAGAACACTGATGAGCATTATTTCTCATTTTTTAATGTAATTAAAGGTGGTTTTACAATTGTCCTTGGCTTCCAATGCTAGTTTCAATTATTGTATAGCTTTAATCTTTCTGATGATTGTTTTTATTTCCTTGCTGATCTTTTTCAATAGGTCCTTTAATGTGGGTAGATTTAGATTTAATATGAGTTTAGCAGTTTTCTCTTTTGTCAGAGATATTACACTGGTGGATCACCAAAGTAGTTCAAATTTCCCATTATATGTGGTTCTATTGGAAACTGTTTGGTCTGTGCACTTCTTTAGTGAAGTAGAACTCTGCTGCAAAAGGAACAGCTGAATGTGCAAATGAATTGATGACATTGCAAATAAGCATAGAGAGCTCATTGTAGAATTTAAGTAAGTCCATAAGTTTGAAGCCCATAAATTCAGAATTTTTCACATAGGGAGAGTTGATTATTTTAAAGATAAATGTTACTAATCTGTAGAGTGGCTTAACCAGAGATGGGCATACTGTAGGTGGGGTGAACCTGGGGGCGACATTGATAAGGATGAGGTCAAGAATGTTTCACCCCCTAGTGGGTCAGTTTGTTGTGTTTACACTTACATGCTGAGACTTCATTTTCCTGGATCTAGAAGGCTTTGGAAATGAATTTTTAACAGCCTTAGCATATGTTGGTTTGATGCATTTGTGCAGATGTTTGGGAAGTACCCAAGGAGTGGCGCACGGCGACTGTGGTCCCACTTCACAAGGGCGGTGCCTCCACCGACCCTGGTAATTACCGTCCCATTAGCTTGACAAGCCTTATCTGCAAAGCCATGGAGAGGATCATAATGGAACTCATAAATAAAGACATAGGGAACTTGCAGACTTTGGATCCAACCCAGTTTGGCTTTGTCAAAGGCAGATCATGCCTTTTAAACTTGGTTGACTTTTTCGAGACAGTCACCAAGGCCATTGATGAGGGAAAGGCAGTCCATACAGCCTACCTCAACCTGGCAAAGGCCTTCGACACAATACCCCACTCAGGTATCATCGAAAAACTCATCAGCTTGAATGTAAACCCATACATCACAAGATGGGTTGCAAACTGGCTAAGTGACAGAACCCACAGGGTCAGAGTTGCTGGAGCCATGTCAGACTCAAAGCCTGTCACAAGTGGTGTCCCACAGGGCTCAGTCCTGGGTCCACTCTTGTTCGCATCTACTTTTCTGAAGTACAAGCAAACACAGGAGGGTTATGGCTGACAAAGTTTGCAGATGACTGCAAACTGGGCCATAGTCGAAAACACATCTGACACAGATATCCTTCAGAAGGGCCTCACAGAAACGGATAACTGGTGCCAGAGCCATGGCCTAAAGTTAAACGCCAAGAAATGCATAGTCATACCCTTCGGAAAAACAAGGTTACCCCTAGCTACCATATAGGTGGCAATCCACTGAGCACAGAAGAAGTCATCAGGGATCTGGGGACCCAGGTTGACAGTAGCCTTTCGTTTGACACTCATGTTGCTAAAGTAGTTAGGAAAACCTTCTACATTGCCCACCTGATCATGAAGGGATTCACATCTAGATCAAGGGAGGTCATCGTCCCCCTGTACTCATCACTCATTAGACCTATGATTGAGTACAATGCCCCAATCGGAATGTATCTGACCCGACACCTGCAGCAGCTGGAAAGGCCCCAAAAGTTCCTCACCAAAAGGATAAAGGGTCTCAAAAATATGTCTTATGCTGCCAGACTGAAAGAACTTCAGCTCTAGTCAGTCTCATACCGCTTGCTCAGAGGTGACCTGTGCCTGACATATAAGGCCATGTCTAACCCAGATTTGATGAATATGCTTCACCTCAAAAAATCTAGATCCCTCAGAACCACAAGGGCGGGAGACTGAAACCTTCACACGGTTATTAATAGAACGTGCTGGAGGGACAAATTCATCACCCGGAGACTCCCTATGCTGTGGAACAAAATCCCGGTACATGTGAGGCAGAGCACCTCGCTGGCCTTGTTCAAGAGGAATCTTGACCAATGGATGGGAGATCGCAGATATACCCCAGGGATTACTTCAGTGTCACTGCTTGACAGAGGCACAGCAAAATAATAGGCATAGTTTTATTCAAACTAAAGGGGTGGCGAAAGCCACATAACTATGGGCTAGGCTTATAAATGCCCTTGGGCAGATAGCCTTGTATGAACCTATGAACCTATGAACCTAAGTGCTGGGTGGTGCTCACAGACCATCTTGTTAGGTAAGAGGGCCATCTCAATGTTATGAAGAAACGTATACCTGTTACTTATTGTACTGCATTATGTAAGTCTAATATTAGTATATTGTGTGTGAGCAGTTCCTACACTGCCTAAGGATACCCAGTGCTATGAGGCTGAGTATAGAACGGACATAAGTTAATGTAACTTCCATGTTGGTCGGATGGATTTATTTCTTTTAGAGCATCAAGTGATCACAGTATATAGTTGGTAGTCTAGAAAATTAGTGCATGGACAATTAAACCAAGAGGTTACAATATATAGCCAGTAGTAGCTGTGTTAGTAACTATTTTGACATACAAGTTTAAAGCCACAATTTATACAGAAGACAACATTGTGTGAGAAATTGTGCAATAACAGCTGTAGCAGGAACTGCTTTTAATCATGCAGTTATGACAGTTGCCCAGAAACTATACTAAGAAGTACAGTAAATGTAATATGATCACAGCAACAACAGGACAGTAAAAAGAACACTCATAACACAGCTAAGCAAAACAAAAAGCAGAAAATCTTTCTTCTTTTTTAATCCAGGTGACCAGTTTGTCACACATTTCTAAAATCTTTGATATCTGTAGTCTACAATCACAGTGTAAGTCCTTCTAGCTAGTAGGAGACTAGAAACAAGGAAAAGCATATAAAAAGTACAGACACCATAGAGATGCTGCTACTGTGGCTAATACCAAGTGTTTTACTTAAAAATGCTAGAGCTGTTCTGGTCAAGCAAGCACTGAATTGGGAGTGATCCATAAAAATCAATGTCTTTCAAGAATTTAAGCCTGGAGATTATAATCAGTTGATAACTGTGCCTTTTCCTTCGGTCCTTTTAGGATGAATGTAGGAATTAACAAAAAATATATATAGGTATCGGAGCGAAACACAGCTGTAATCATCCAAGCACATCCAAAGACCACAGCAGATTTGATGTAAATCTTTTATTCAACCATCAGACAAATCCGGTAAACACTTTCACCCAACAGGGCTTCATCAGATCATAAAATACTACTAGTACAACCTCATTATATACGTTAAAAGGCGCCAAAAACTAAATTCAAATCCATTCTTAAAGTGACATTGCCTCATTCAAATATAAGCACACCTTTCAAAATACATTAGTGCCCTATAATAAAAATCCATATAATCTGACACATAAAACTATACATGCTACATATTAACTATACATTCTCCAATATATGTGTTTATATAGTGCATGAATTTTTTATACTAGTGAATATATGTATTTATATGATTCTCTATACACACACACACACACACATATATATATATATATATATATATATATATATATATATATATATATATATATATATATACATATATACACATTTTTTATGATTATGTACATACTGATGTTTTATTGGAGAATGTATAGTTCATATGTAGTATGTAGAGTTTTATGTGTCAGATTATATGGTTGGTGAGGTGAATTATTACTTCACACATGTAAGGAACACCTTTCTCTTTAAATATTTTCTGTTATCACCAGTAGTTTATATTGGATAGATATAGGCTTATGTCAGACTAAATGCCAAATATACATCTCAGCTTTTTCCCTGAGGGAAATAGTTTGCTCAGACAATAATAGGTGTGTCTAATGTGAACTCAGACAAAAGAATGTTTACTTCAGAGGAGTTTAGGACAGACACGCAGATCATTCTGAGTCACCTACCTGCAATATTGTCAATGCTACAGTGAAGTTTTTTATCTCTAAGTAAATAATGCCCATCATTACATCACCCTGTAGTAAGATGTTAGACTGACATACATATTTCTGAGGGTAAATACACTTTGTATAAAGCAGGATTCAGGTCATCACTGCCTAACCAATAAGAAGTTAAATTAAAACAGTAGGAAGTGCTCTTGCGATGTTCTGTTCTATAAACAATATCTCCTGCATGAGATGTATCACGTAACTTAACAGATCCTTTGTCTAATAGCTCTCCTTAACTTTAACTGATTCATTTCTAAAACTTCCCCTCTCACATTTATTCCAAATTAGTCACTCTTTAACCCTGATGATGCACACTCATCCTGCCTCAAATGCAGCCAGAATCACAACAATTCATAGGTTCATAGGTGTGTACTAGTCTTATGGCCCTGGAGTCTTTACAAGCCTAGCACATAGGATTACCCTGTCATCGTACCACCTGACCTTTGTTCCCAGTGCCTCTGTCGAGTAGAGCCACTGGAGTGATCCCCGGGGTGAATTTTATATTTTCCATCCACTCATCAAGATTTCATTTGAAGAGGGTCAGTGAGGTGCTCCGTTTGACATGTATGGGAAGTCTATTCCATAGCATGGGCAGTCTCTGTGTTATGAACCTGTCCCTCCAGCATGTTCTGTTGATTGTGGTAATGAGGTTGAGGTCTCTGGAGCATGTGGTGCGGAGGGATTGGGATTTCTTTAGATGTAGCATTTCTAACAGAGCTGGGTCAGACATGGCTGTTTAAGTCAAGCAGAGATCACCTCTAAGTAAGTGATATGAGACAGAGAATAGTTGGAGTTTTTTGAGTATGCCCATATAGAACAAGTGTTTAAGGCCTAGGATTCGCTTTGTGAGGTACTTTTGCAGCCTCTCCTGTTGCAGGTGTCTAGTAAGGTACATGCTAAATGAGGCATTGTACTCGATGACTGGCCTAATGAGGGAAGCGTAGAGGGAGACAATGACAGCTTTCTTCCTGGATGCAAAACACTTAGTAATGAGATGTGCCACATAGAAGGACTTTCTGATCACAGTGGCAATGTGGTGGTCAAAAGAGAGGCTGCTGTCAACCAGTGTTCCCAGATCTCTTATAATGCCTTCTATGTTCAGTGGACTACCATCGATGTGGTAATTCATGGAAATTGGGTTTTTCCCAAAGGAGATGACACATTTTTGGCATTGAGCTTAAGACCATGGCTCTGACACTGGTTGTTGGTCTCATTGAGGCCTTTCTGTAGGATGTCAACATCACTTGGGGAGTTAATAATAGCTCCCAACTTGCAATCATCTGCGAACTTTGTCAGCCAGAGTCCCTTCGTGTTGGCCTGGACTTCATAGAAGTAGATACCAAACAGGAGAGGACCCAGGACCAAACCTTGTGGGAGTCCACTCATGACTGGTCAGCAGTCTGACTTGGAATCAGCTACTTTCACACTGTGGGTTCTATTTGTGAGCCAGTTTGCAACCCACCTAGTGATATAGGGGTTGATGCCTAGCTTAGTGAGTTTTTCAGTGATTCCAGAGTGGGGAATGGTATCAAAGGCCTTGGCCATATCAAGGTGGGCTGTATGAACCACCTTGCCTTCATCCACAGCTCTGGTGACTGACTCAAAGAAGTCAACCAGGTTGAGCAGGCATGATCTATCATTCACAAAAGCAAACTGTGTGGGATCCAGAGTTTGGAGATTCCCTATATTCTTGTTTATTAGGTCCATGATGATGCATTCCATAGCTTTGCATATCAGACTCGTCAGGCTAATGGGGTGATAGTTCCCAGGGTCTGTAGTCACTCCTCCTTTGTGGAGGGGGATGACTGTAGCAGAGTGCCATTCAGTAGGGACAAAGCTTGAGGCGAGGCTGTGATTGAACAGGGCACACAGATGAGGTGCCAGTTCACTCTGTAGTTCATGTAAAATACAGCGAGGTATATTGTCAGGTCCCATAGAAGCTGTATTCTTGGCCTTGAACAGTGCTGTTTTAACCTGTGCAGAAGTAATACTGGGTGCCTGGCAATCTACTGGTATTGTGATTGGTCCTTTGGTGGGGGAGAGAGGGGTAAAGTTGGCACTGAATCTGTTGGCCAATATATTGGCAATATCTGTTGGCTCGGTATAGAAGGTACTATTGTGCAGTAGCTCAGAGCAAATCTGGGTATTGCTGTGGAGATTCTTTACATAACTATGGAAGGCCTTGTGGTTGTGTTTACTATCTGCTGCAATTCTGTTTTCATAGCTAGTTTTAGAGGAATTGATGAGGGATCTTAACTTTTGTTGAGTCTGATAAGGGAGTTTTTCCAGTTTTGAGACTTCACCTTATTCCGCATCAGTTTCCTCCTTCTATTGTATAGTTTGTTTATGGCAGGGGAGCACTAGATTGGCTTCCTTTTTTTGGAGGAGAGTGTCTTGGTTCTATTGGGTATGGCAATGGAGATTTTAAATATTGCTCTTATAAACTTAAAAAAAATTGCAAGAATAACAGGATTTGTGTTAACATGTATTTTCCAAAGAAATGAAGTCTGAAACTGGAATATAAGCCAAAGTCATTATTTAGTGATTTCAGTCCTCGGCGATTTGCCAGAAAAGCACACATTTTATGAGGAACAAACCAAAAAATATGAGGCAAAAATCTAGACATTCTGCGAAAATCTGTACAGTTGAGAGTTATATAAAGTAGATGGCTTACCGGCGTAGCTGGATACATTTTAGAGGTATATCCTTATGATTTAATAGGGATTGCAGGGATCCATGGTACAAGTATTAGCGATGTCTGGACTTTCTGGCATCTATAAGGCATAATGCTTCGCAGTGATGCTGATCCCACAACAAAGCTGGGTCAGATGACAACTCTCTGCATAGCTACACCCTTTGTCAAGCAGCTGATTCTCAGGGTACACATACACATTATGTGACGGCTCCGGACTGCAGTCAATCAAACAAAATTTAACTAGCCACGCCCATTACAGTGTGAGAACTGGGGCTGTTACTGTATTTGATTCCACCCACCAGTTTGTTTTGTTGTGATACAAAACTGATTTCTTTCCATTTTCTTTTTTACTTGTACATATTGTTTATGTGCATCTGTTTTATTATTGTGTTCTTCATAGGCTGCTTGTAAACAGTGTTTTTTTATTTTCATTTTCTTATTCTGATTGGTCCTCCTTACTTTTCCTTTTTTATGGTTGAAAGTGGCCTTTTTGGATCCATTTAGTCTCCCAGTTAGCAAACAGATCTTCAAAAGAAGTTGATTTGATTATCTGATATAACTTAAACCCTGACCAGGGTAGGAAGTTGGCATAATGGTTAAGGTTTTTACTTCAGAGACACAAGGTACACATGGTTTGATTCATACATTGGCTAGGCATAAAATGGTCCACAAGAGCAGCTACCTTAGTACTTATCTGTAAACCCTTTGCTGAACTGACTCCCCTGCAGGGAAAGAATAACTGAATGCAGTTTAATCTCTTGTATCTTACTGTTTTTAGTTAATGTTTCTTCCTCATCCTGTCTTCCTCTCATGTTTTTTTTATCCTCTTTCCTGCTGTGGGAGCTACTGGGGTCTATATTAGATAGTCGAAGTTACTGAACTTCGAATATGATATGATCGACACCATATCGTCGAAGACCAGTAACATCGAATACCTAATAAAAACATTAAAAAAAGTAAAAAAAAACAGAACTACTTGCTTTAAGCAGGGGGGCAAGCCCCCTGCACCCCCCCCCCCGCTACTTAAATATTCCAACTCCAAGACTGCATTACACTGAAGTAAACAGAAATCTCCCCTTATGGAGATTTCCATTTACCTCTTCGATGTTCTGCAGTTTCACCGTTTACATGTCGACAATGTCAGATTCGACATTGTGATCATTCGTGGATCTAATATAGACCCGAGCTACTGTACTGACATCTTAATGTCTGATTCTTCTGTTGGGTGGGTAGCTTTAGTCATTTACGTTGTAATATGTTTTATTTAACATGGCACCCCAAATAGGGATAGCAAATTCAGTCACTTATACCACAGATTTTTACTCTCACCTAAACTCTTTTATCAAAGCATCTATCCCCATCTACCATAAATAAAATGCCAAATTTAGAAACAAGCTCCTATGGTGAAATCCCATGATTAACAAATTATGCAGTAAAAGAAAAAAATGTTAGCTGAAAGAAGTAAAATCAAACCACCTCACACTAGAATTGACCCTAATAAGGTGAGCAAACAACTCAGAGGTATATCAACACCTGAAAAAACAAGTACAAATTAAATGTTGACATCTCTTGCAAAGATAAGTGGAAAGCCTTTTTTAGCTGTATCAAGACTCTTGAGAATAATACCCCACACTGTACTGAATTAATGTACAATGGTGCCACCTCCTGTGACCTAGAGGACAATACTAACACATTAGTGCATACATTTAGTTACCCCACATTGTACTGAGTTAATGTACAATGGTGCCACCTACTCTGACATAGAGGACATTACCTGCACATTAGTGCATACATTTTATTACCCCACACTGTACTGAGTTAATGTACAATGGTGCCACCTCCTCTGACCTAGAGGACATTACCAACACATTAGCGCATACATTTAGTTACCCCACACTGTACTGAGTTAATGTACAATGGTGCCACCTACTCTGACCTAGAGGACATTACCAACACATTAGTGCATACATTTAGTTACCCCACACTGTACTGAGTTAATGTACAATGGTGCCACCTACTCTGACCTAGAGGACATTACCTGCACATTAGTGCATCCATTTAGTTACCCCACACTGTACTGAGTTAATGTACAATGGTGCCACCTACTCTGACCTAGAGGACATTACCTGCACATTAGTGCATACATTTAGTTCAGAATTCTTCCTCTGTCTCATCCCTGTTCCTCATTCCACTCCATTCAGTCTGCACCACTGCTTATAATTCACATCAGATCAAGTCTTAAAATCCTGCTTCAAAACCAAAAGCACAACCTCCATAAGTTGAGACATTGTATCAGGCCTCCTTGTTAGCATAAAGCAGTGCCTCACTGATTCCATCTTTTTAATCTGTGCACTGGCTATGTGCCCAAGGCCTGGAGGTCAGATTTTGTGATGCCCTTCTACAATGGCAGCCCTACCACTGAATTGGGGATCAATCGACCAGTTACCCTTATCAGCATCATTTGTAAGGTAATGGAATACATTACTATGGAACTCATAAATAAATATATTGACAGCAAACAAGCCCTCAATCATAACCAGTATAGATGTGTGAAAGGTATGTCTTGCATCAGAAAGGTGGATAAAAAGCCCAAGGTAGACTACCTTTGCCCTTACACATGTACATTACCCCTGTATACCCCAACAAAGCAAATTATCAAAAAGAAAATCTACTGTCTTCTCCCCTATTACCTATATTGCCACATCTCCTGTCTCAACTCACCCACCGACAATTCCCCCCCAGCAAAATTCTGACTCATATTTACTTACCTTTATCTCTTGGCAGCTAACAAATATACATAATATTCACATATTCTTCACTTTCTCTCTGCTTACTACTTATACACTTCCTTCCTCTCTCATACTCCCCCTACCTGTAAATGTAAATTTTGTAAACTGGCATTTTAAACCACACTGTGTGTGCCAACCTGTCATTTACTGACACATAATGACTGTATATTTTACTGATGATTTGCCTTTCATTTGCTGTCTCTTCATATTGTAAGTTTAAGCTTTCATTTTTCTCTGTTGTTTAAAACTACCCATTTTGTAACTGGAGCTTTTCTCCCCAGGACTGTGTTAAAAAGGGGCTACTACAGCCCAGTTGGGCTACTCTGGTCAACAAAAGTAATAAATAAATAAACAAACAAATCTAGGGAATCTCTTTGGAAAAGCCACTGAAGCACTGTATGATAGTAAATCGGTACACACTACCTACCTGGATTTAGCTAAGGCCTTTGACATAATTCCATCCTGAGATAATTAAATGTTAACCCATACATATGGGTAGCAAACTGGTTCACAAACAGGATCCATACAGTCAGAAGTGGTGGCATACACACTCCTTGAAAAGGAAGGTCGCTAGTGCTATCTTACAAGGCTCCATTTTTTGATCAGTTTTCTTCAGCATATACTTTACTAGCATCCAAGATGATGATGATGATGATGAAGGTAGTAATGCCCTGCTACCCTCCCTCTGGCAGTCTATCAAAGCTCAGAGCTCCTCCTTATCACAAATGATGATGCTGTATTTCTAGCAATAGCATCAGCCTCCCTCTAAGGCACTCTTTAAAGTATGTTTTGACACCTCAAAAACACTGGAAACAATACCTTTGACATAGACCTTTTGCTCTGCAGGTAACGATGCAGTGAACATGTCTAAGCTATACATATACATCCCAGACAAACTTCCATATAAAACACTGTTAATTAAGCACTTCAAAAGCTACCATGCTGGACTGAGCCAGCTTTATCCCTGAGATTCTAACCATTTGCCTAGTTTATCTGAAGGAACAGGATTTAAAGAAGGCAAACTCCTTTAATTTAGAAATAGTCAAAGCAGGGTCAACATACAAAGGGCCTTGTAGGCTAGGCATAACCAAGCATACCCTGAATTTCTTAAACACTTTTTTAGGCAGAACCCCAATGAGCAGAGGAGAATTATAAGCTTTATTAAAAACATTCTTCAATGCTGGGATCAACGGAGGAAAGGTTTCCAAGCCTCAGCCTTCAAAAGATCATAAACAGCCAGTGACTGAGCCCAACTGAATACATCCCTAAATCTAGCCAGCATTTGGGTAAAAGAAAACATCTGTTTGGGTTTCTGACAAGTCCAAAACCTCAGACACCAGATCCCCTTCAAAATCAGGATCCTTAGAAGATTGACCAGAGGTAGAAGCACTGGCATAACTAATAACTTGAGTATGCACCCCAAAATCAACTGCCTTAACAATGGATCTAGCCATAGCCACCATCTCAGGTGGGCGAAGAGTTTGGGACTGCTGCCCTACCACATGGTAGGACTTCTGTCTCTTCTTAGCATGCACTACTCTTGTTGGAGGGGAGAAGTATTAACACTGGTAATAGATTCTGCCCCCTGACTTCACATGCAGTCTCTTACTGCCTAAGTTTGGTGATGATGGCTGCAGACTTGGAGCTGTTATTAACTCACTAATTGATATCCATCCATATTCTTTAAAAGACCCTAATCTACACAAACTTTGTATGTCAGGGTAATGGTCTTAAGCTGACTACAAAGATATACAATATTCCCTTCACTGGGAAACAAGAGCACCTCTGCAACTAACTTGTATATGCTACCCCCTCAAAATAAATGCAGTCATAAGGAATCTAGCAACTGTTATGGAAAACAAACTCTCTTTTGGGTATTATATATAAAGTTTCATTAGGAAATGTTTCTATCAAGTGCATCTAATAACTAAAGGTACATTCTCCAGGTCTGAGGACGTTATGGTCTCTGTCTGCTCCTCTCTCATCTGAGCCATAATAGAATATAATGCCCCCTTGCATGCATCTCCCCAGAAATACTGCCTGAGGACACCAACTGCTAAGAGGCTGAAACAGAAGGGAAACAACCTTCCATAATGTCCAGTGCTTCAAGTATTAGATGGAGAAGTTCACAGGTAAAGTAAATGTGACTAAATGGCTTAATTTTAATTAAATTTTGCAGAAGTGCACAAGTTAAAGCATTTGCAGGGACTAAGCAGGTTTGTTCTAGTTTGTGGGCTAATGGATGCAGTATTCTATAGAAGGAGTAGGGGGTTTGTGGGGTACATACACTGAAGTGTGTAGTTGTATTTAGTAAGTGAAGGAATAGAACAGCAGGGAGGCATGATAGCTAGAGACTGTTTACAGTGGGTCAGGTTAATAAAAGCAGCTACCAGTGTTCCAGTGCCACTCCATGAAAATTATCAGTGCTAACTGGTAAAAGATCATAATCACAAAGATAGTAGCAATGGCAGTATTAATTAACAAGCCCGCAAAGAGTTTAAGTAAGCAGGGCAAGAACATAAATAGAAGAGGTCACAGTAGCCAAACAGCAGCAATGGCAGTTGTAAATAGATAATAGGCCTACAAACAGTTTAAACAAGAAGCAGGACAAAACTATACAACAGGTACAATAACAATGCCGACTGTTGCTTGTCCGGTCAGGATAAAACAGACAAACAGTTGTGGGTTCAATTCAAGCAGCTTTATTACATACAAACACATCAGGATTGAGGCTTAGTAACTTAAACTTAAACTTAGATAAACTTACAAACAGACTGACTATTGCACTCATACATGTTAACACTCTGGCTCTTCACTCAAAATGACACTGCTGCCTGCACATGCTGTCTATTTATAAGCCTGTGTCCTCACTTTGAAATGCTTTTTAAAGTCACAACACATGCTCTGATCTATATCCTCCCTCTTTGAGAAATAAGTCATGCACAATAATAATGCCAATAATCATTGACATGTAATTGTAAAGAAATAATCCTTTGACATGCAATTATACAGAACTAATTACAAGTGAAATGATCATGTCCAGTTTGCTGCGTATTTTACACTACGTCTGGAAACATGACCTGATTGTATGACATAAAAATTAGGACTGGGTTTAGCAAGCAACTGTCTTTAATGAATGTTCAACTTCAGTGGCATCTGGGACATCATCAGGAATGGGAATAGGTACTGAGATGGATCTATATTAGAACATCAACGTTTCACAACTTTGAATGTTCTAATATCGACCCCTATTCAGCGAACACTGAAAATAGTGAAGCTGCGGAACACCGAATTTCTTCCTAGGGGAGGAATTTAGTTGGCCATTCCTGTTGCTTTGCTATGTTCAGCACTGTGGTAGAAAGTTACGGGTCGGGATCAGGTAAGTGTGAGATTGTGTGGATGTGAGGGTTAGGGCATGAGGTAGGTGAGTTAGGGTTAGGGCCGGGTCAGGTAAGTGTGCAATTGTGTGGACGTGAGGTTTAGGGTGGGGTAGGTGAGTTAGGGTTAGGGCACGGGTGAGGTGAGTGTGCGATAGTGACGGACATTAGGCTTAGGGTTTGGGTTAAGTTAAGTGGATAGCTAGTGGTGTGTGTACAGTTTAGTGTAGGGTTAGATATAGGATTTTAGGTGTATGTGTGTGGATTGCTGTTTGTTTGGTGTATTTGTGTTGTGTGTATGTGTGTTGGAACAGCAATTTTTTTCCCTGGGAAAACATTTGCTGTTCTGCATGTTCGATATTGTCAACATTCGCTGAATAGGGGTCAATATTAGAACATTCGATGTTTTAAAAAGTCAATGTTCATACTCATACATGTTAACACTCTGGCTCTTCACTCAAAATGGCACTGCTGCCTGCACATGCTGTCTATTTATAAGCCCGTGTCCTCATTTTGAAATGCTTTTTAAAGTCACAACACATGCTCTGATCTACATCCTCCCTCTTTGAGAAATAAGTCATGCACAATAATAATGCCAATAATCATTGACATGTAATTGTAAAGAAATAATCCGTTGACATGCAGTTATACAGAACTAATTACAAGTGAAATGATCATGTCCAGTTTGCTGCGTATTTTACACTACGTCTGGAAACATGACCTGATTGTATTACATAAAAATTAGGACTGGGTTTAGCAAGCAACTGTCTTTAATGAATGTTCAACTTCAGGGGCATCTGGGACATCATCAGGAATGGGAATAGGTACTGAGATGGATCTATATTAGAACATCAACTTTTCACAACTTCGAATGTTCTAATATCGACCCCTATTCAGCGAACGCTGAAAATAGTGAAGCTGCGGAACACCGAATTTCTTCCTAGGGGAGGAATTTGGTTGGCCATTCCTGTTGCTTCGCTATGTTCAGCACTGTGGTGGAAAATTATGGGTCAGGATCAGGTAAGTGTGAGATTGTGTGGATGTGAGGGTTAGGGCATGGGGTAGGTGAGTTAGGGTTAGAGCCGGGTCAGGTAAGTGTGCAATTGTGTGGACGTGAGGTTTAGGGCGGGGTAGGTGAGTTAGGGTTAGGGCGCGGGTGAGGTGAGTGTGCGATAGTGACGGACATTAGGGTTAGGGTTTGGGTTAAGTTAAGTGGATAGCTAGTGGTGTGTGTACAGTTTAGTGTAGGGTTAGATATAGGATTTTAGGTGTATGTGTGTGGATTGCTGTTTGTTTAGTGTATTTGTGTTGTGTGTATGTGTGTTGGAACAGCAAATTTTTTCCCTGGGAAAAAATTTGCTGTTCTGCATGTTCGATATTGTCAACATTCGCTGAATAGGGGTCGATATTAGAACATTCGATGTTTTAAAAAGTCAATGTTCAAATATAGACCCATACTGAGACATGTCCTTCAACGGGAACATTGTCTTGGTTACTCTGAGATCTAGAATCTGTATCACAGGTATGATGCTGTGATATCGATTCCGACACTGGAAGAAGATGCCTGCAATTTCGTCTGTATTCTATACCCCTCAGATTCTACTAAGTAAGATCTTGGCTCAGCACATACACCTCTCACTTGACCAATTTGAACAAAACCTTTCACTGTTTGCATCCTCATCTCCTTCTTTCAATGGATGAAGAAATCTGCTCATTTTATCATAGTTGGACATCTGGAATGAATGTTTTTTGAATAGTTGGACTTTGATTGTTGTGGTGGTTTTAGCATTAGGCACCAACAAACTGGAACTGATAGGCAAAGTTGTTCTGGTTTGCCTAGATAGAAGTCTCTGAGAAGGTGAGCCAAGTAAATTGTCACAGGGTATATTTCTGAGATTAAGCAAATTCAAGAAAATATTAGTATTGTCACACTTTGACCTCCCTAGTAATTGCTTTGCATTTTGTACGGCACGTTCAGCTATGCCGTTTGACTGTGGATACTTAGAACTACTGCTAACATGGATAAAGTCGCACTCTTTTGTAAATTTCTGAAATAGCTGACTGGTAAACTGAGCACCGTTGTCAGAAATAAATGTGTGTACTACCATGGACTGAGAAATGACATTTCAACTTTGTAATCACAGTTGTAGACGTTAGGTTAGGTAGCAGATCAATCGTGAACCAGTTCGATTGAGTCTACCAACACTAAGTAATGTTGACTACTCCACTCGAATATGTCAATGGCTACTATTGACCAAGGTAGTTCAGGAATATGGCTTAGCTGAAGTGGCTATTTTGGCAAATGCAGTTTAGTAATATTGCATACTGAACAAGATGAAAATACTTTATCGATATCTTTTGACAGAGAAGGCCAAAATACTAATCCTCTCACCTTTCTTTTGATAGCTTCGAAACCTGGATGGCCACGATGCAAAATCTGGATGTACTCATGTTGTAAGGAAGTAGGAATGACAACTTTAGGACCTTTGAAAATTATACCATCTTCCATCAACATCTCATCTCTGTAAGGAAAATAAGGTTGCACTTCTGTTAGTACTCAAGATTGCTTTGACGGCCATCCAACATTGATGAAGTGGTTGAGCTTTTGCCAAACTGGATCAGTCCTTGTATGACCTCTTAGCTCGTCAAGTCTTGTGGTAGAAAAATTATGCACTTCTATGACATTGAAGTCAAAATTCTCTGCATTAAGCTTTTCTGTGGTATTTCTGGGTGATCTGGATAAGACAGCCAGATAAAGAAGTTTACCTTTTGTATTGACCATTTTGAAGTTGTACTTTTGTAATTTAAGCATCATTCTTCATAGTCTTGCTGGAGCTGTATGCATAGGCTTCTTTAAAATAGTGGCTAGAGGTTCATGATCAGTCTCAGTCTGGATAGCTCGGCCATAAATATAATCATGGAACTTCGAACATGCAAACACAATTGCCAAAAGTTCCTTCTCAATCTGAGCATGCTGCATCTCAGTTTGGGTAATAGTTCTAGATGCATAGGTTACTGGTCTGCCCTCTTGAAGAATAACTGCACCAAGACTGAACTTTGAAGCATCACAGGAAAGAGTTGCTGGTTTGTGGACATCATACTATCTTAACATAGATGGACTGGCAATTTTCTGTTTCAGGTCATCAAATGCTCTCTGGTGTTGTTCTAACCATGACCAGGTAACATTTTTGCATGTCAGCTCTCTTAAAGGTGCTGATGATTCAATGAAGTCTGGTATAAACTTGCCCAAATAGTTAACCATGCCAAGAAAATGCTGTAAATCCTGAACATTGTCTGGAGCTGGCATCTCAAAAATGGTTGTTTGTTTGGAAGGATTTGGTTATAAGCCTGAACTGGTAAATAAATGACCGACATAAGTAACTTCTGGTAGCCCTGAATTTACATTTCAGAGGATTGAGCTTTAGATTCACTTCAAGTGCAATTTCCAGAACTTTCTTGAGGTTTCTGTCATGTTCTGCTTCACCATTGCCTCCAACTAATAAATCATCTACTATTATAGCACACAGATAGCCTGAAAAAAATTTGCTTCATTGCACGTTGAAAGACCTCACTGGCAGAATTTATTCCAAAAAGCATTCTGAGAAATCTGTATTTGCCAAGTGGCGTACTGAATGTAGTCAGTAATGAACATTTGCGATAAAGCATTACTTGCCAAAATGAACCCTTTGCATTTAAGACAGAAAAAACAGTGGCATTTGGCATAAGGGTAGCAACGTCCTCGACTGTATGCATAGGATGGTGGAGTCTCTTTAACACTTTGTTTAAGTCTCTTGGGTCAATACATATTCTGATTTCATCTGAGTTTTTCTTATGAGCGACTACCATGGAAGACACCCATTCAGTTGGTTCTATATAACTGCACAAATCACACCTTGCTGCACCATTTAATCTAACTGGACTTTGACTCTGTTATATATAGCTATTGGAACTCTTCTCACTGGTCTGACCACTGGACTGACCTCTGGGACTGATTTCATGGAGTACACAACTGGAAGTTTACCTAGCTTGTCTTCGAAAATATCAGCATACTCTGTGAAGATAGCCTCATTGAAACTAGAACTAGGACATGTGCTTACATGATAGACTTCTTTGGTAAAAGAAAGCAGTTTCATTTTTAAACTGTCTCTGAGACCTAATAATGACTGTACAACTACATAAAATTGCAAGCTGTAACTGTTCCAGCTGAATAGCATGAAAGCACTACTGAGCCTTCGGTTTGTATCTCTTCACCTCCATAAGCAACAAGCTTCACACAATTGGCCAAATTAAGTCATTCACCAGCTCTTACTCTAGCAAATGTTTCTGCTGTCATAACATTGCACTTTGAACCAGTGTCCACTTTGAGTTCCGTGTCTTTACCATTAATCAGGACAGTGAAAAAACTTTGTATTTTTGCCAATAAATCTACTGCAGTAACCTTTTCATCAACCAGTGATACACCATCTACATATAAAGTAGAGTTGCAGTTTTCTATATGATCAACTTGCTTTTTTGATTGACATTTCTTAATAAATAAATGAGGCTTGCTTGATTTATAAAGGTTTTGAAAGTGGTTCCGTTTTTTTACACTTGTTAAAACAATGTGTAAAAAGGACACACAGGAATACCAATTGGTTGAAAACACAAAGAGAAAAATCTAGCAAAGCTAGACTTTCCACTGTGTGATCCCTTAAACCTCTTGTATCAGAGGCAACATGGGATATATGCAAATTACCCTTTAAGGATATCAGGTGTTTCAGCTAAATGGCAATTCTGAATGTCCATGATTTTTTCTTTTACTTTTACTTTTAAGTCTATTTATGGACAATTTCAGGCCAATAAAGCCAAACCGTCTAGTTGTGGACAGCTAGACTTTTTACACTTGTGGCATTGCTGACCAAATGCTAAGCACTTTTCTCTTTTGAACTCATGATTGGCATCACAATTATGACAGTTAGCAATGAGACTTGACTTGAGTTTTGCTGACTCACCCTTGTGCTGCGCTGAGCATGTCTGTTTTACTGAGCTAGTCTTAGAACTTGCTGGAAAGGTACAGGCTCTCCCTAGAAATCCCACAGGGACTGCAGCTGCCATGTGCTTAGGCCTGTTTCTGTTAGCCACATGCTGCATGCTGTCTACTTTTGCTCTAGAGGCTACTGAAATAATGCTCTTATCACTTGCAAGCATATTTGTGTGCTTTTCTGTAAACTTGTGTATTTGAGAAATCTCTATGGCTTTGCTCAATGTTAAGTCATTGTCTTAAAGCAAAATCTTTCTCACTACAGCATTAACACCACACACAAGCCTGCCCTTTATCGACTCGTCTTTCAAATCAAATCTGTAGGTTTTAGCCTTGTTTCTCAAGTCAGTAATATAAGTTGCAAATGTTTCTCCTGGCCTTTGGTCTCTTGCATAAAATAAGTGCCTCTCCAATGTGGCATTTGTGAGGGAGTTACACAAATCTCTAAATTTATGTTTCAAGCACTCAGGGCCCTTCCGTGATTCAGCCTGTACAACAATATGACAGTTTCCCCTTCTCCTGCATATACTGCTGGTGCATACACAAATGAACACTCTCTTTCAATGGCTTCTGACCTCACTAGATTAAGCAGAACAAATGCCCTTGTACATGCATCATTATCAGAAAAAGCTGCTTGTATGAAAATATTGTATTCCTGTTCAAATATTCTCCATTTCTCTGCAATATTGTGATCAAACACAAGTGGGTTGGGTCTGTGAAATGCCTTTGCCATGCCAACATACAGTAATAAAGACCCATGGAATTATGTATGAACATAAACACATATATGTCAGAAATTTATTCCAAAAACTTGTAATTATTTTCAACAGAACAACAGACTCTTTTAAATAACTGCACTTTGTGAAATAAGTCTCCGTAGTACAAGAACACTTTGAAATCCTTTACTTTTTTAAACCACTCTTATCAGTGTAAGAAACACTTCAAAATGACTGCACTTTGCGAATGAACTGTACACAGCACAAGAAACTTCT
Source organism: Protopterus annectens (assembly GCF_019279795.1). Classification (NCBI taxonomy): domain Eukaryota; kingdom Metazoa; phylum Chordata; order Ceratodontiformes; family Protopteridae; genus Protopterus; species Protopterus annectens. Next base: position 1,420,426,628 of record NC_056733.1, on the reverse strand, counting down.
CAAAATGACTGTACTTTGCAAAATAACTCTGTACAGTGTAAGAAACACTTTGAAATGACTGCACTTTGTGAAATAACTGTACTTTGCACACAGTAAACTCTTCGAAATAATTGTACTGTAATAAAGCACACACTGCAAACACTTTGCACACCAAGATACTTCAAACAATTCTAGTTACACTTTGAATAGCTTTAGTCAATGCAAAATAGTAACACATATCAAAAAATGTGGTTGTTTACTAAAAAATAGTAGTCACTTTTCCATGCATATTTTGCCCTTTTACTGTACTCGTTATGCTCGTTTGACTTTTATCATGCCTGTTAAATACTTTTCTTGTGCTTGTTTTACTTTTAACATGTTTATAAGTAATTCTGAATGCTCTCATAAGTATTTTGAATAATTCTATCAAATATCGTGGTTTCAAACATTTTGTTTAATCAATAATGCATTTTTTTGCTTTTCATTTAATTAATAACGTGTTTTATGCTCTGTGAATGCTTTGTATCATTTTCTATACAAAATAAATCATTTATGCAAGTTTTAATTACCTGAAATGAGTCATTCCTCTATATACCTCCATTTCTAACTATGCACCTCATGGCTCAACTTCTGGCTTCTTTTTGGCTCCTTGTTGCTCAGACATCCCAGTTTCAACACCATGTTATTCAGGCATGCCACCTCTAACACTGTATCATTCAGACATGTCACTTCTGATACCATGTCTCTCGTCTGGTCAAGATAAAACAGACGGACAGTTGTGGGTTCGATTCAAGCAGCTTTATTACATACAACCAGATCAGGATTGAGGCTTAATAACTTAAACTTAGATAAACTTATAAACAGACTGACTACTGCACTCATACATGTTAACACTTTGGCTGTTCACTCAAAATGGGACTGCTGCCTGCACGTGCTCTCTCCCTATATACACATGTGCCCTCACTTTGAAATGCATCTTAAAGTCGCAACACATGCTCTGATCTACACTAACCACATTACACTAGATTCCATAGTTGCTCATTGTGCAGCTACGAGCAAATAGGAGCAGCCCTGTGCAAACATGCTCAACCTATTGCAACACTGTAATTAGAAGGCTGAAGTAGGCACACTAGCCAACGGCAGAAACAAAACGATTTGAGAACTGTGATCATCATCATTATCATCAACCGCCTTTTTCCAATTTTCTACATGGGGTCCAGGTGTTGGGTTAACTGTTATCACCTCTCTTGCCTCAATGCCACTCTCCTACATTCTTCAATAGTCATGCCTGACTGTCAAAGGTCTTCCCATTTGCAATCCATCCATCTCTTTGATCAATGTCCTTGTTTCATCTTGACTTCTTCATATCTCTCCTAAATCTTCTTCACCAAATTGTCTTTTGCTTTCTTGCACAGGTGTCCAAACCACCAGAATCTGTTCCCTTTGAACTTCTCTACAACTGAAGCTACTTTAGCTTCTGCTCTGATGTCATAATTTCTTCATTTGTCCCACAGTGTGCATCCTACCATCCATTGTAGGCACGTCATATCCTTCACTTGTAGGTTCCTCAACTACACTGCCTTTACTGCTCAGGTTTCTGTATCCTACAGAATTACTGGCCACACCACTATTTTGTACACCTTACTTTTAATATTCTTTGGCATTTTTCAGTCATACACCACCCCATATACTGTGTGCCAGTTGGCTGCAGCCCCTCCAATTCTAGCTTTGACCTCCTCATTCACACTTCCCTTCTCTTCAACCACCCCCCACAGGTAACTGAAGGCATTAACCCATTCCACTATTTCTCTTCTACCTCAATTTTCAGTTTCATCACAACCTTCTTAACTGTACTGGGTTTCATTCCATGTGCCTTCAGTTTTGCAGTCCATTTCCTTATCCTTTGCTGAAATTCTTGCTCAGAGTCTGCCTGTAATGCCACATTGTCTGCATACAGCAACTCTGTTGACCTGTCTCCTCTAACCCATTTGATAAAGTAGTCCATTACCAGTATGAGCAGAAGTAGGACTCAGAACTGAACCTCAATGCTCACCCACTCCCATTGGGAACACCTCTGTGAGTCTAACCACTGATCATACTTGTATCATTGGGTCCTTGTACAGAGCCTGCATTAATTCTGCCAAAGTTTCTGGGATTTCAAACTATAGTAGGGCTGCCCAAGACAGCTTCTTGGGACCTTGAAATATGCTTGTTCCAAATATATGAATGCCTAGTAGGACTCTTTGCTCATCTCCAGCTTCTTGATAAGTCACGTGGAAAGGGAAATTAAAGAAAGCATCCACTGACTACCATACAGTGCCACCTATCACGGTCATGCATAATGAGCAACATTGTGCAGATCTGCCCAAACAAGGGCAAAGTCAAGCAATGCAGCTGAATTTAAACCAATGCACAGATTATGAACAACCAATAGGAACTCGCAATGCTAGCTCACTTTCAGCAAATAACAACTCCGAACACTGCTAATTCCCCTTTGCCCACAACATAAAAATTGCTAAAGTAGTTCTAAATCTTACAAACACAATAAGACAACACAAGTCTTAATATTAGCTATACATTTTTTATTTTATTTTATTTATTTAACATTTGCTGACCGGGAAAGTCTGACTAGGTTCCACAGATCCTATTTTCAGCAGAGGCTCAGGGAGAAATGCTCCAGAAAATTAATAATAATAAATTAGTTTTATTAGGGACTTCCTTGGTGCTGGAGGGATCTAATTTGTGGTCACTTCTACCAAATAAGTATCAACCAGACAAAATAAAGTAATGCTGTAAAATTATACTCAGGCAAGCTACAAAACAGCTATGTCGTGTATCTCAGGAATGTTTTGACATGTTGGCAAGCAGATGATCACATATGCAATGAACTTCATTATTTTCAGCATATAATAGTTATTTGCACATTTTCTTCTTATATGATACGAACAACTACTGTCTGAATAGCATTCTTCATTATTCACAACTGGTTTGAAGCAAATAATTTGTTTACTTAGAAGTTATACGGGGTTGAATATAATTATGGCAGAGTTCTTTTTTTCTTAGGACCAGTTCTGCCCTCATCTGTGACCTTACTAGATTTTTAGAAGGAAAAATAATGAGAATCGGAGTTTCTATGAAAGGCTTACAGAAATAATGAAACAGACTGAGCACATTTATAAAGTTAAAGAACACATCCTGTTCACTGTTCTGTCACACTAGGGAAAATGAGTATAACAATGTTTGTACATATACAATGAAGTATGTGTCTCTGACCATAGAAAACGCCCCAAAAAGCAGCTCCAGTATCCATGCATTTATTAATATTTTACAGTGAACATACAATGAAGTCGAAACGAATCACAAATGCAGATGAGGCTAGCCCCATGCCTGCAAGAATGATTCATGTTCAAAAAAAAAAAAAAACAATAGAAATTATAAAAAAAATACTGGAAAGGAATATGTCGTCAGCAGGCAAGATGAAAACCATTTTCTCATCAAAAATTTGAGAAAAGTTTATAAGCAAGCTAAATGTGCTTATGCACCACATTAAAAATTTCAAAATCAAATTTATTTTAAAATACTATATTATAAAATAACATGCAATGTGATTGCAATGCACACGTAACTAACATTAATAAACACACAGTGCAATTCCTAAATAACATTCAGTATGGATTTTTACTCAGCAATAATTAGGAAATTACAATGAAAAAACATAGCTGTCAAATATTGTGGCAGCTGAAATACAAGAAATTTAAGTGTATTAGTAATATTTATCAGTGGACTTTTTAAGCAATATAAAGTGAACTGCATGGTATTAAGCAATTCTCATATTACTGCAAGCAATTAAACTATTATTATACAACGACCCCCAATTAATATTCAAAAATGTGCACGCTGATTCGTCAGCGTGCACGTTGTAAATCAGAGTTATAGTAATGGAAAAAGGTCCGGTCGCCCAGACTTTTTCCATTACTATAGCTCTTTTTTTTAACAGCAATGGAGAACGCAAGATCTCCGTTGCTTCACAATGGGCCAGATTCACGAAGGCTTGCACGGAGTCTAAGAGTAGTGTAAGACTCCATGCAGCCTTCGCGATCCAGGAACAGCCCAAAGTCCATGTAAGAGCCAAGCTAAAACGGCTCTTACACGGAGTGGGCGTGGATAAGCTAATCACCTCACTTGCAGCCAAATAGCATGCAAATGAGGGTGATTAGCGATCCAGGAAGCCCAGAACAGCCCGTGTAAGAGCCGTTTTAGCTGCAGAAATGTACTCAGTTGACAACTGAGTACGTTTCTGCATAAACTGCAATGGAGCCATGTCAGCTCCAAATAAAGGGTGCATATGTGTCAGGCAGCATGCCAATGGCCAAATATGTGGCCATTGGCAAAGTAACCTGATGCAAATATATTAAAAATATAATTTTTCGGCGATTGCCGATGTTTAAACCCAGCGCAGCCCCGGCAAACGGGCTGCGCTGTATAAAACATAAAACGAAGGTTTTAAACCTACAAATGTAGGTTTTATGCAATACATGGAATGTCAATGCAGGGACCAGCAGACCTAAACCAACATGGCCACCGTGGTAGTGGTTGCTAAGGAGGGAAGCAGAGTCTATGAGATGTAAGTAAGCACTAGTAGGCAATCTGATGCAAATGAGTGTAAGGATACTGAATGCCACTGTCACATAGCAAGTGACCACATGCTGAGTAGTGTAAGAGTTACATAAGGGGAGGAACAGAGTAGGAGATAGGTGACATCACAGGGGAATGTTAGAAAGAAATGCAGTTCATTGAGGTTAAAAAGGGGGGTTACATGAACAAAAAATGTCAGAAAACCAGTGTGCATT
>NC_056733.1:1420130655-1420146854 GCF_019279795.1 Protopterus annectens | reverse complement strand
GGGTGACACATAGTCATGGTACCACCACAGCAGCAGTACTGTGTAGACATGCAGTTGACATCCACCTCTGCTGTTCAGTGGACACTACCATGGGAGGTGACACTACTGTGTACACTGCACATGTGTTTACACATGGACCTGCCGGACTTCATTGTTGCACACATTGCACCTGCTACAAATCGTTTGGACATGGTTACTTGGTGTTCCTTCCATTTCGGGTGGCTATTCTGCTACTACTCTGTCCCATCTGTACAGGCCATACGTATCCTGTTAGTGTACATACCAATGGACCATACCTCCATTATGCATGATATGCCTGTGATACTGTGTATGATGTCTGTCATATCCACCTTGACAGCTTTACATTACACATACTTAACATAGTAGCCCCTACTGCGAGGCATACGTGCACGTCGTGCGCACATTACGTATGACATCGACGGTATATGCCCATACACATGTGTGCTGTGACAGTATACATACATGTCCTATCCCCTGCTGTGGCACTTCCTTGTTGGACATCCACTGCCAGCATCGGCGTGGGGGGTGGCATTGTTCTGTGTTATGCCCCCCTGTGGCAGCCCTTGTGTTATCCCGGCTGTGTACATGATGTCCCACTGCTGTGCACACGGTGTCCACAGTCGTTGGTATGCTCAGCGGAATAGCACTACATAACCACCTTTCACCACTCTCTGCTTTATGGACAAGTATCCTTACTTACACACACCGTTCACATACAGTGCAGCTTTGTCATACACATCATGCGTTACACACCAGTACATATCGTGGGTTCTACATACCTTTACTGTGTTTCCTTCCATTTTCCGTTGCGTGTCTCGCTATTGCGTTGTCTCTCACTCAATCCGTTTTTGATTTGTGGTTCGGTATGAGCATACGGTTTGAATATCCTAGGAGTCATCCTTATATCCGTCGTCACCTGCGACATGTGGGTTCATCACACCAATAGCTGTTCCTCGGTGTGTACTTGTGTGCATATCACCTGTGCATCTACTCCATTCGTACAGTACGCGTCATAACTAGGGCATGGTTCATTCCTCGCCTGGGCATTGGTTATTTGCACTACCTTCGTGGAGATGGTCTGTATTGTGTTATGTTATGTGTAACTGCAGCCACTATGTGTGGCATCAGGTACATTTCGCAGTGGTGTTAGCCATGGATTGTGTGTGTTGGGTATGGTATTATGTTCGACATGTGGGTGTCCCTGTCCTGGCGGCATCTGTCATTGGCGTTTTGCATTCGGATGTATAACATAGCTCTTGTATTCCTTTAAACAACAGATGCAGGTATGCATCCGCTGCTGATAGTGTTTCCCACGCGAGATGTTGCGGTTATGCCACTGTCATTGACTGCCTGTATGTTTGTGCTGCTATTGCAGCTTGTATCCCTTTGATATGTGCGATGGGGAATATCGGAGGTTGTGGGTGACGGGTACGGGTTGTGGGCCTTGCATTTCTACATACACGGTATGCTTGTGTGTGTGCTCCATCCCTGCCTGGGGAGCTGGCAGTTACCTGTCTGTTGTTCTGGGAGTGTAGGTTGTGTTGATGTCGTCTGGTGTCGGTATCGCCTGCATGTCTGCTTCCTGCATGTATTCCTCCGTCACATCGGCAGTATATCTGCGGTTGTTCGTACGTGCCGACTATCCCTTGGCATTTTGTCCCGGATATTTACAGTCATTGTGGTCCTGTACTTGGGACGGCCTGTATGCTACTGGTTGCCACATATTCGGGTGGCGATTGCTTGTTTGACACTTGTAGAACACACAGCGGTGTTTACGGGCTGATACATAGCCACGATCCGTACCGGGGTAGCACATGCGTATTTCCGCGGTACATGACTATTGCTGTGTAACGTTGCCGACATATCGTTTTGCAATCAACATATCGGTGTCATACATACGGGCATGATTTGTACATACGTCCTTTACATTTCATGTTGGCTATATTCCTGTGGTACATTCTGGGACATTTTCACTTTGCATCGTTTTACGTCGCCACGCGCCTAGCCAGGGAGGGGCTCTCAGTACTACTTTGGGGGTACTGCTGTACATACGCCTGTGGTTCCTATACTGTATGCCTACACATGTTGTTCCACTCCGCCTGTCACATGGCACCAACATACACATTTTACAGTGGCACACACATTACACTCGCACAGCGGAACACACGACACCCTCACCGCACACATACACATACTGCAGCTGTCACAGGGATGGTTGCACACAGTACCTGCGTGGCCCACATCACCGGCGGCGGTGTCTACCTCCACCCTCATATCCTCATAATATTACCCGCACATGTACTGTTACTGTACCGTGGCCTGGCGATCATCCCGACTCGCGATTATGCATTTAGGTAGGTTGACCTTTCCATGGGTGGCGTTTCCTGTTCTGTCAGCCCTCCCGGATACTCAGGTTGTCGTTCACTATGTTTACTATGTACAGATATCGCGTCTTACTTCTCTGTCACCTTGCATCCCTCTGATTCCCTGTCTTACCTGTTGTACTTTATATATGTGTATGTGTACATATATTTCTATGTGTGTAATGATATCTATCTCCATATCTGTATATGCACATATGTACATGTCTATATGTATACACCTTGCGGCGAACGTGGCAGCATACAGCAACGCCGTCTGCTGTGGGACCCGCGTACGGTTAAGGTGTTGGCGTTCCATGCTCTGCTGTCTGTTGGGTGTGCAGTGTTTGGGTGCTGCCTTTGTTGGAGTCACACATGGGACCACCCATACGGTACACATTACGGGTGGCCATGTTTGTGTGCCATCCATTTCACTGTGTGTGCAGGTAGGGAGGTGTCAGTCCATGGGCCCTACGCTGTCAGAGTATGTGCTATACGTTCCCTCTTTGCCAGGGCATAGGCATATTGGGTACGCCTCCGTCTGCCTACTGGGGCTGGCACAGTGTGTTCATGGCGCTGAACCCTCTGTGCCTGTGCTTGCCTTGGCAGTTGTGGTGGGCTTTGTGGCCCTTCACCATTATGTCCCTGCAGCAGCTGTTTCCGCAGGATCATATTATGTAGCATGGCACATACTATGAATATGTGGGCACATGTGCCTGGAGAGTACTGCAGGGCTCCACCGGATGTGTCTAAGCACCGGAACCGTGATTTCAGCATCCCAAACACACGCTCTATGATTATTCTGGTTTGTGCGTGTGCCTCATTATGGCGTTCTTGCATGTGCGTATGTGCATTTCTGATGGGAGTCATCATCCACGGCTCCAGTGCATAGCCAGCATCCCCCACAAGGTGGCCTTGTGTGATGTCCCCCCTGCAGCTGTGAGGCATGCCAGATATGGGAGTCATGGTAGCTTCCAGGGCTGCCAGCACACACATCCATGATAATGCCCTGCGCATTGCACACGACCTGGCAATTGATGGAGGGGAATCCCTTGCGGTTTATGTAGCGTCCACCCTGCTCCCCAGGTGGTGACTTGATTTGTATGTGCGTACAGTCTATCGCACCCAGTACCTCCAGGTATTGTGCCACACGGTGGAAGTGGCGCATATTGCTAGCCAACTCCTCCTGAGATCTGGGGAAGTATATATACTCATGGGCATGTCGTAACATGGCATCCAGAAACTGGTGTAGTACCCTGGATGCTGATGCCTGTGAGATGCCCATTATATCCCCGGATGGCCTTTGAAAGGTACCTGTAGCCAGTATTCGCAAGCTTACACATACCTTTGTGTCCACTGGGATGGGCTCCCCTCTGTTGTTTCTGGTTCTCAGGCATGGCCGGCACAGCTCCGCTATTTGCTGTAACGTGTCCCTGTCCACCCTGTGGCGCTCTACTATCTCCAGGTCTTGTAGCCCCTGGTGGATTACCCTTGGTCTGAACACTCTCCTTCTCCTCTGAGGCCTACGGTAGTTGTCGGCACCCTCCTCCGCAACTCCGTCTGTCTCTGACACATGCTGATGTATCACGGCCACGGCGGCACCCAACATATACATTTTAAAAGTTCCCCGTGTGTTTACACCTAGAGTGCGGTGTTTGGGAATACGCGGCTGTGTTTTGTGTGCATTCACACTTTATACTGTTGTGCTGTACACCCGGTGATGTCATAGGGTGTGTCTGTGCAGCCGTATCTGTGGATTATCTTCCGTGTTTTACCGTTGGCACTGCAACGCTGTTGCCTTTGGTGTTGCATTACACTTGCCTGCATTGGTTTAGCTTTAGACCTTACCTTACTGTTTCTGCATGTTGCGCATACTAGTTCCTGGATTGCATCCTGCAGAGCCCTGTCATGTGTCGTTTCTGGGACATGGCATATCATGGATTTTGTCTGCCGCCGCCGTTATGCTACCGCTCTACTTGGCTGTGCTGTATCGGTTCTTCACTCTTTGCATTCTGCTACCCCCCCTACTTTCTTTGCATTCATATGCCTCCCCTATCCCGGTTTGCGGGTTTCTGCATGCAGAGTTGTCAGCTGCCGCCAATTGGCCTTCGTGGGTTGATTGGTGTTGATTGCTCATTACGACTCCAATTACACTGCTTCCGCATTTCCTCATATTCTCCGCATCACTTTCCTGTATCCGTTGTTGTTGACGGGGCAGCCGTCACATGACTGGGTTAGGGGAACGTAGTCATCCTCGTGCACATGCATCTCTGTGCGCATTGTGTGCTCTCAGCTCAACTATTTCCCCACACGCCGGTCCTGCTGCTGTGATGTGCATTGTACAGCCCATGTTTGCTGGGCTCCAATGTGCTTCCTCCTACAGTGGCACACCCCTCTGCGGTTGACATGTATTCCCTCTGGGCCACTCCTCGGTGTATTACCGCTGCGCCGTTTGGTGCAGCCTTACGCCGGCGGGGGTTTTGCGATTCAGTATTATCTGCCTCATTTGCATGGCATTGACTACTAATTCATAGTTACGGCGCCGAACACTGCCGCCACTCCTTGGCAACCCTTGCACCGTGGTTGTGGCTTTTCATGCATACTATGGTGTATTATGGCTGTGAAGCTGATGTGTATTATACTGCTCTTTTATGACATTGTCATATTATTTCATTGTTTAGCACCTTCCGCGGACATGTCCTGGGGTTCTGCTGTGGTTTCTGTGGACATACCATTTATGTCATTATTTACATTTTGTGCATGTTTTCTTTTGACATTCTCGGTGTCTTTCACCATTGGCATGTTGCAACAGTATGATACCTGACGTTGACAGCCTTCCGTTACTCCTATGTCATGTTTGGGTATATGTAAATCGTTTTTTTTGGTTTACATTGCCGTGCCCTTATGCTACGCCTGCGCCACTTCGTGGATCGCTATATGCCTTCATTTGCATGGTGCAACACCGCACATGGGGTGTTTAACATACCTACACCAGAGGCGGCGCAACTCAGGCACACGCCGGTAGTGCACGTGGAATTGGATCGTACCTGAATCGCTCGGCGGCCATATCTGGCGTTGTAGCGCCTACGCTATGCGTGCGCCTGGCACAAGGTTCATGAATCCCGGGGAAATATTTTCTAATGTTATCCAATTTCTGGTGTAATCTATATAAGTTTGTCTATTTGGAGCTTTTCTCCCCGGGCCTCCGCTGAAAATGGACATGTATCCAGTTGGACTATCCTGGTAAACAAATGTAAAATAAATAAATAAATAAATAAGCAAGATTTAGCATAGCTAAGCGGATTTGCACACTGGTAAGCAGGGCTTAGCATCTACCCCTTTAAGCAATGGTTATCTTTGCTAAGCGGGTTTGCCCGGTGCTTAGCTTAACTCAGCAGTTTCAGCACTGTCCAATCACATTAAAGGGCAGGCAATTAGCCCTATTTAAACCTCGCAGGTGGGAATACAACTCATAACCAGTTGTAGCTCCCACTGTAGGCACTATGGCAGGTGTAGGTGAAGGTGTGTGCTTTTGAGCGCAGCACTGGGGCATTCAGGAGTCGAGGGTCATGGTTGGACTCCTCATTAAAGACCATGAAGGGTGACTGCTACAGGACCAGTACCAGGGCTCCCAATACAAAGTGGAGGCCTGGGACCAACTTGCCCAAGATCTCACCACTGCCACTGGCATCCCTCGGACTGTTGAGCAGGTCCGGCACCACTTTGCCGACTTGAAGCGGAGGAAGAGGGACCTTTTGGACCATGTGTAAGTATTAGTCAAAAATAAGTGTTCTCCAAAGTCCAGCCTGTGTATATGTGATGGATAGGTATGCATAAATGTTTTTTCTTATCTCCTGTACAGCTGCAGATGAGAGGTCTGTGAACTTGGAAGCCCATACCAGCAGGCTGCTAAGGCTGCATTGCGAGGCTGGTGAGTAACAATCTAGCTGGTATTATGTAGGCCAAATAAATAAAAATTAGTAGAATGTCACCTTGCAGTATTTAAAACTGGGTATGGTTTTTAATGACTGAAGAAGAAAGTAGGAGACTAATAGTGATATACAGGTTATATATCAATAAAAGTGTAAGTACTTGTCAATAAAAGTGAAAACCCCAGACTGGTTGTGCTTACTCTGGTATTTTATGACTTGAAATGTTTCATGCACCAAGATCTGATATCAGAATAGTAATGTTGTGTTAACCACTGTTTTCCGTACTGTGCTATGTAAAAAGGTATGTATAGGAATGTATATATAAGAATGTTGTAATCACAATGTCAGATTGTGCAACCAAGAGAGAATTAGACAGAAAACATTCAGAGAAGGAGCAGCAGTTTCTCAGTAGCTCATTCTGATAAAACATAATCTTGTTGTATTGTTAGCAGAAACAGCCATGGTTTGAATCCCTGGAGTGATAGTAAACTGTATGTATAATTTCAGCTAGGATTTTGTGAATATGTTTAGAAACAGTCAGGTAGTGTCAACATAAATTCACTCCACAGGTCTTCCAGGTAAGAGAAGGTATAAAGTAACTATAAGAAGGCTATAGTTGTAACACCCACAGTCCAACCCCAAGGCTGCAAATGACAGCAAGATAAGTACACACACCAAGTGGTCTCCCCCAAGAAATGTTCAAAAGTGTCATGCTGCCACAGCTACCAGTCCCTGCTACCAACAACCTAGGAGGTGACTGATAGAAATCAAGGCAGAGTACAGCAGTAGCAAACACACACACACATGGATGCCGGAACCATAGAGTGAGGGTGGGAGGGGGGCCCCCACACTTTTGCAGATCATCTCATTTAAAAAAAAAAAAAAGCCACGGCTCAGAAGACAGTTGCAGCTGAATGATTCAGCTGCATCTATTCTAGCATGTTTTTTTTTTCAATTTCCCGACCTGAATCACTACCGGCAGCCGAAAAGACAAACAGGTGGTGAACTATAGCTATAGGTGCCAGAAACACAGGCTGAGGGGGAGGAGTACTCTAATTTAAACACAAAAGTGCGTGGACACCACTTCTTGCTGATAAGGCTCCCAAGTGTTAGCTCTGTAGATAAATGCTTACTTCTAAGGCTCCAGTTCTGGAATAAGTCAATGATATTTCATTCTGTTACGCTTATGCAGTAAGTGATAGCCATTAATTTTATATAGTAGCTCCGAAGTGGTATTTCTGGCTCTGTTTATTTTATGCAGTAGCTCCAAAGTGATAGTGATGGCCGTTTAGTACTAGTTCCGTTTATTTTATGCAGTAGCTCTGAAGTGATAGCAATGACCATTCAGTGTTAGTTCCATTTATTTTATGCAGTAGCTCCGAAGTGATATTTCTGGCTCCGGTTATTTTATGCAGTAGCTCCAAAGTGATAGTGATGACCGTTTAGTGCTAGTTCCATTTATTTTATGCAGTAGCTCCAAAGCAATATTTCTTGTGTGTAACTCCAAAGTGATATTTGTGTGTGTGTGTGTTTGTGTGTGTGTGTGTGTGTGTGTGTGTGTGTGTGTGTGTGTTTAATTGGGTTCAAACCCTGTACCTTAAGTATAGGGTCCTGCATTTTCTACCCACACCACCAAATGTGATTCAGGGAGTTTGGCGCATACTTTTGGTCTGTTCCTCTTAAGATTTGTGGCTTTCTGGCAAATCATAATGAAAGCCCTTTAAGTTTCAGTCTTAACATCTTTTTATTTGGAAACACACAGTAACACAAAATGCTATTTTAGCAGCTTTCTAAGATTATACAAACAATATTTAAAATGTGTCCCTGGTTTTAGCCCTTTGCCCCCCCCCAATAAATTTTGGCTTTTTCCAGATTTCTTCTGTTGTGAAATTGAGTGATTGAGTTGCATCAAGTGAATGGTGCAGTGGTAGTACTGTTGCCTTCCAGCAAGAAGTTGTGTGGTTTGATTCTTGGCTGGGATACCATCTGTATTTTCTCTCTGTATCGAGGTGGGCTCCCACTGGGTACTCTAATTTCCTTCCATGTTACAAAGACATGCATCTGGAGCATTTCTCCCTGGGCCTCTGCTGAAAATTGGCTTTCTTCCAAGTCTGACTTTCCTGGTAAAAAAATGTTAAATAAATAAAAATTTTTACAAGGAGCTGAGAGCTTCAGGGGAAGAGAAGTTTAGCGCTGTGTATTCCAAAACTGTTTGCATTATTAGCACAACAGGTAGTAGCTTACTTTTGATGCAGAAGGCAGTGGGTTCTACTCCCACAGTATGCAGATAGTACACTAATACTGTACTATGTTGTATTTTAAAGGGAGTGGATGCTACAGTCTTGTGAATGTCCTCCTTTGGAGGAGTTACCTAGTAACTATGAATCTATTATCAGTTTGCCATCCATTCCCTGTTGCAATATTATTAGCTTATCATTTTTTAATATAACATAGGCAATTTATTCTTCAAGGGCAACTGCCAATTTATTTTTAGATGAAACAATGAAATTTAGCGTTGTTTCCTGACAGCAACCTCTTCATTAGTTGGAGATCCGTTAAATGTAGAATTATTTAGATGACTTACTTCTGCAGACATTTTGCATATTTACTGATATTGGCGGATTATGAGAAGTTTGAGTGGCCTTTTATGGTTGAAATTTTCTAAAATGGGTAGTTTTATTTTGTCATAATTGGTGCATACATTTTGTTTCATTGCTTACTGGAAGACTGTTCAAAACTACAGATTTAAAATGGTTTACTAACCTATTTTCGAATTGAACTCCATTGACTGCACTTTTATCGAACCCGGAAATTCAAAAACGGTAATGTTGAACACCAAAAGCCAACCTAGGAATGAGTTTTAACATGGGTCGAGATAGGGGAGACCTCTCCTCTATCTCGACCCATGTTAAAACCGTTCCTAGGTAGGCTTTTTGTGTTCGACATTACCGTTTTCGAATTTCCGTGTTCGACAAAAGTGCAGTCGACAGAGTTCAATTCAAAAATATGATAGCAAACCATTTAAAACACATTCTAACAACTGGTGCTGTATTATACAAGGAATATAATTTTATACAATCAGGAAGGTGAATCAAGGAATGCATACATGTATGCATGGCCGTAAAAATGTGTTTGAAAACAGCCCAAAGGAAAGTGTGAAAGGCTCAAAATCATGGGCAAATTTTAAGCCTTACTCTTGTTACCAAAGCAATGGATGAAGGTAAAACAGTTCACACCACATTACCTTGACCTGGCCAAGCCTTTTGACACAATCCCCTACTCAGGTGTAGTACAAAAGATGAATAATGTAGGAGCAAACACTTACATCACCAGCTGCATTGCCAACTTGGCTCACAGGATGCAGGAGATCAAAACAGGGGAAGAGACCAGTCACCAATGGAGTCCCCCAGGGTTCGGTGCTGAGACTTTTTCTGTTTGGCATATATATCTCAAAAGTAAAAGGAAATACCAAAGAACTTTGGCCAGCTAAGTCTGAGATGATGCAAGATAGGAGAAGTTATTGAATCCCCAAATAACTTAACCATCATGCAGGAAGTTTTGTCCCAAATAATAACTGTTGTCAAAATCATGACAATGCCCTCTGAGAACTGATCCAATTGTTTGGCATTTGGGAACTTGTGTGTACAGTGACCTAACTTTTGACCAACATGTGCCCAGGGTCATAAGAAAGCCTTTCTATATTGCACAGCTTATAAACAAATTGTGATTAGATCTAGAGATGTTGTTATCCCCCTTTACAAAGCTCTCATTATGTCAATCATTTTGTATAATGCGCACTTTGGTATGTATCTGTCCAGCCCCCTGCAACAATTGGAATACCTTCAGAGATACCTTACTAAAAGGATACATGTCCTAAACAACAGGTCTTGCAAGGACCACCTCAAAGATTTATTACTATACTCAGTATCCTACAGAGTGCTTAGAGGTGACATGTCTGGAATACAAAGCATCCTCTGACATGGACCTACTGAACATCAGCAAGTCAAATGGCACCAGGTATCTAAACTGAATACTGTGGATAGATGGATATATATCACAGAGGCTACCACTGTTCTGGAACAGACTATCCATAAACATAAAGCAAAGCTCATCCATCCATATTCAAATGCAACTTGGATCTAAGGATGGGTAATAGAAAATGTACTCCAGGATTTCCCCTCATGCCACTAATGGACAGAGGCAGTTCCTAAATGCTGCATCCCTTACATGGACCCTCAAATTATCTATGGTATGATCACAGTTATTCTCATTAGGGATAATATACAATTATCAGCCATGAGGATAGCTAAGACCAATCAGAAAATGTTAATTCATAGATTCATAGGTTCATAGGTAGGTAGGTACTAGGCTATTGGCCCTAGGGCTTATATAAGCCTAGCCAAATGGTATCCTGGCTTTTGCCACCCAAGAAAATTATTTTTCTGTGCCCCTGTAGAGCATAGCCACAGAAGCGATCCCTGGGGTGAATTTCCTATTTCCCATCCAATCATCAAGATTTTTCTTGAAGAGTGCTAATTAGGAGCTTTGTTTGATATAGATAGGTAGTTTGTTCCAGAGTATGGGAAGTCTCTGGGTCAGGAATCTATCCCTCCAGCATGTTCTGTTTATTGTGGTGACAAAGTTTACGTTCCTAGAGAGTGTAGCTTGGAGGGATTGGGATTTCTTTAAGTGGAGCATGTCCAACAGCTCTGAGTTTGACATAGCTTTGAATGTTAGGCAGAGATCACCTCTGAGTAGGCGATATGCGATGGAGTAAAGCTGGAGTTTTTTGAGACATTCTGTGTAGGGCAACTGTTTGAGGCCAGTAATCCTCTTTGAGAGGTATTTCTGCGGCCTTTCCAGTTGTTGTAGATGTCTTTTGAGGTACATACCAAAAGGGGCGTTGTACTCTATAATGGGTATAATGAGTGATGAGTAAAGGAGTACAATGACCTCTTTTTTCCTGGATGAGAAACCTTTTGTGATGAGGTGTGCCACATAGAAGGATTTCCTGACTACTGCGGCGATATGATTATCAAAGGAGAGACTACTGTCCACCTGTGTCCCAAGGTCTCTTATCACACTTTCAGTGTTAAGTAGACTACCGCCTATATGGTAGTTCATGGGTAGAGAGTTTTTACCAAAAGGCATGACAATGCACTTTTTAGCATTGAGCTTGAGGCCATGGCTTTGACACCAGGCATCTGTCTCAGTGAGGCCCTTTTGTAGGATGTCCACATCGTTAGGAGATTTGATTATGGCTCCTAGTTTGCAGTCATCTGTGAACTTTGTTAGCCAAAGACCTTTAGTGTTAGCCTGTACTTCAGAGAAGTAGATACCAAACAGGAGAGGACCCAGGACTGAACCCTGTGGTACTCCACTTGTCACTGGTCTGAAGTTGGATTTAGAGTCTGCTACTTTCACCGTGTGGGTTCTGTCAGTGAGCCAACTGACAACCCATCTTGTGACATAGGGATTTATACCTAGTTTAGTGAGTTTATCTATCATTCCAGAGTGGGGGATGGTGTTGAAATCCTTGGCGAGATCTAGATAGGCTGTGTGTACCACCTTACCCTCATCTACAGCTTTGGTGACCGCTTCAAAGAAGTCTATTAGGTTTAGGAGACATGATCTGCCTTTTACAAACCCGAACTGGGTAGGGTCCAGAGTTTGGAGATTACTAAAGTTGTTGTTTATAAGTTCCATGATGATACATTCCATAGCCTTACAGACCAGGCTCATCAAGCTAATGGGGTGGTAGTTCCCAGCGTCTGTGGTGGCTCCCCCTTTGTGGAGTGGGATAACCGTTGCTGTACGCCATTCAGTGGGCAAAAAGCCTGAGGTGAGGCTATGATTGAACATGGTACTTAGGTGTGGTGCCAGTTTCTTCTGTAGTTCATGTAGAATGCAGCCTGGGATGTTGTCAGGTCCCATGGATGCTGTGTTCTTGGCTTTGGAGAGTGTGTTTTTTACCTTTTTTAATTCAAACACCAAAAGAGAATTGGCTAAGCTTAAAATGTCCTCCAAGTGAACCTGTGTTGTGGTAGCAAATAGTTATAGAAAAATTACCCTTTTTAGTTCACTAAGTACCCCTGTCACCCTCCCCCCCCCCCCCAGGCTTTAACAGCTTCCGGCGCCTATGCACACACACACACACACACACACACACACACACTATGAGTGCACATATGTAACCCTGACTATGTGAATATGGGTAGAAATAGTCAGGTAGTATTAACAAACAACCAGACTGGAGGGTGTAGAAGAACAGAGTGAAATCCACAAGATTTTAGCGTAATAAAAACTTTTAATCCACGCTTTCATAACCAGACTTCTTCAGAATAAAATGTACATTCTCTACATCATTTTGAATTTGGGCTTAAACTTTGTACCCTCAAGGAGGGCAAACATAACAAACACTGTGTTAAGCCTTAAAAAGTACACTAGGTCTTTAAATTTGAATTATGTATTTAAAGACATTGTTAGCAACAGCACCAAATATGTAAAGCCTTCATGCTACAACCCTAATTTACTACATACTATTAAAGTTTTTGAATCAGCTTATGAAAGTGAAATAAGAAATGTCATGGGGGAGGGGGTAAAAAAAAGAAAAATGTATCACAATTTATCTAAGGAAGAAAAGAAAGCCCTGAAAGAAATACAGGAGAATGGCAACATAAGAGTAATGAAAAGTGGCAAGGGGGTACCTTAGTTTTAATGAACCAAGAGGAATATGTTACCTGTATAGAGAAAATGCTAGGTAACAGCCTAGAATACAGATTAACAGACATGGTTGAAGTAGCTAAGAGCTACAGGAGTGTTTACTCTTTTTTGTTTTAGAATTTAATGAACAGTAATTTAGAGAAGGACCTTTATGATTTTTGTCACGTAGACAATCCAAAATTAGGTTCCTTGTTTGGAATTCCTAAAACACATTAAAGTAAAACCTGTCCTCCATTTAGACCCATTGTATCTGCCCCAAATTATACCACAGAGGGAATTTCCTTATTGGTGGATTCTTAAGTTAAAAACCATTGTTCACCAAATGAATTCATACTTAAAAGACTCATGGGACTTTCTAAATAGTATCTGGGAACACACTTTAGTTACAGCTTTTGATCCCACCACACAAGTGATGTTTAGTCTTGATGTTGTCTCGCTTTTCACCTGTATTCCCCACTTTGAAGGAGTGGGACAAGTTAGAGAATACTTAAATAGATTTTCCACATTTAGCAATTCTGAAATGAATTTCTATTGTGAATTAATAGATGTTTTATTAAACAATTTTTTGTATTTAACAAAAAAATATACAAACAAATTTGGGGGGTAGCTATGGGGTCCCCTGCAGCACCATCCTTTGTGAACATTGTGATGAGTCAGTGGAAGTGTACTGTGCTGGAACCACTAGTCATGGAATACCAGATCACATTTTTAAGAGATTTATTGATGACTTGTTTTTTTGTCATGGTTGGGGATGTACAAATAGTGCAAAGGTTTGTTGACACCCTTAACTCCAGATCAGGATACCTAAAATTTGTCCTGGGGATGTCGGACTAAAAGTCCCTTTTTTTGATGTGATTCTGGAATGGGATGTTAAGCTTTATTAGTTAGTAGGATTTTCAGGAAAGAAACTTTCACCAACAGTTACTTGCATTATACCAGCATGCACCCTCGTTACATGAAGAATAATATTCCAAATGGACAGCTCATAAGGGGAAGTTGAATGACAAGTGAAATGGGTGACTTTTTGAAGGAAATAGAATTCATCACTACCTTGTTTGTTGAAAGAGGGTATAGTAAGATTCTGTTGAAAGAGCAGGCTGAATATGTCAAACAAAATAGGGTCAGTCTCTTTCCAGACATCCTTGAACATGGGTTTTCCAACATTAATACAAAACAGAACCATGACAGGAACACATCTGATGCTGGTAATTATATTTGTTTGGACATAGCAGTAGATAGTGGTATTATCAGAAACATTATTTCTGGCAACTGGAAAATTTTAGAGGGAAAAACAAAGATTTACAATCCATAGTGGGGACCCAACCGATGTTTGTATATAAAAATCAAAATAATTTAAAAAACATTTTAGAAAGAGAGAGAAACAAACTTGTTCATTGTCCCAACATCACACAGAAAATATGGGGCATGTATAAGTGTGGGAACTGTAACACATGTAGATGCATTTCTGAAGGTCCCTCAGATAATTTAGAACATTTGCCTTACACTTTGAAAGTGCCAGGGCACTTCAACTGTAAAAGTAAAGGAGTTGTATACATTGGTATGTGTGCACACTGTAGTGCATTCCACATTGGTATGACTACAAAAGCCCTATGCACTAGAATAAAGAAACATTACTACAATATTAGAAAACAAGACAAATGCTTTTTACAAGCATACTGCCACCTATCCCATGTACAAAAAATGTTTGTTTTCTGTGCTGGAGCAAGGAAGTCATGATTTTAGGGGTGGCAATTGCAAAACAAATCTTAAACAAAAGGAGGCTTTATGGCAAATCAGATTAAATTCAGATAAAAAACCTGGTATAAATGATGCTGTTAACATTAAATGTTTTTTGAAAGACATAGAGTCTATATAAGGAAATAACTTCCTGAGCTTTGAAATTTTATTGATTAATTGTGTAAATGTTTTAAGTGGAAAGATGTGTTTACTGATGCAGAGGCATTTCAAAACTGTTTTTAACTGTGATGTAGAGAATGTATATTTTATTCTGAAGAAGTATGGTTACGAAAGCGTGGATTAAACGTTTTTATTATGGTAACATCGTGTGGATTTCACTCTGTTCTTCTGCATCCTCCAGTCTGTTTTTTTGGTTCTTGTGGTTATCCAGGAGTATTTCTACATTTTTAGTATTAACAAACATTCTCTCCGCAGGTCTTCCAGGTAAGAGAAGATATAAAGCAGCTATAAGAAGGCTGTAATTATACACTGTGCACAAACATACCACTGCCCAACCCAAAGCCATAGGTTATTGTAATAATACATGTAGAGTAATGATTAGAGCAATGATCAATAAAGCTGTGACCACTGCAAGAATCTACATTTGTTAATTGGCATCTCTCTCTCTCTCTCTCTCTTTCCCTCACCTTATCTTCACCAATAATCTACACACATAAATGAATGGGTATGTTTTCCACCAAACTAACTGTTGGGACATGTGTCCTATTGTTCTACAAATGTTGAAATATTCCAATTAATGTTCCCTGTTCAAATACTATCATTGGTGGCCTGTTGCTATCAATTTAACCTGCATGCCGGTGTAATGCCCACTGTGGTTCCATATATGCATTGTTCTGTTTGCTATGCAAATGTTCCAAATCTGTTGTTTTGGGTTAATGGGAATACTCAGGCATGCTGTTATATCTAATCCTGGAATGTGTTTACCATTACTAACCAACATATGTTCTAAAAATGCAACACCATAGGAGATCTGGAAAGGCCGATCCCAGCGGATCCACCTCTCCTGCCTCATCTGGCCGTGGCACCAGGCCCCAGCACATCTGGGATCTACTCTGAGACCTCCTCGTCCACTGGTCCTGCACCACCTTTGGGTAGAGTCACCTCAGGGGATGGGTCTCGCCCCTCCTGGGCACAGGAGCAGACAGGATCCTGTTACCCAAAGCTAGGTCTGGGATCTGGTGCGTAGTGATCTCTGCAAGGAATTGGAATATCTGCTACGCCAGCTTAAGGGCCACATGGCACACTTAGAGAGTCAGCCTGCCCCTACTGCTTAGCCCCCAGCACAGCCACCTTTGGGACTGTAAAGGTGCAGTGGTGACTGCCCATTGGGTAGGGACCTCAATACCACTTTATCCATTTGGGGGCTCGTGGGCTTCTGATTACCAAATACCCCCCCGTCCAAGGT